>NC_061060.1:8955328-9089952 GCF_021917145.1 Hypomesus transpacificus
CTACCTCCCCTATGTTTACGCCTTTGTGCCAATGACATACAAACAGGTAATATGTTTAATTGTGAATACAGCACCATATGTACGTATAGCTCTGGCCGAGATTGCTGGAGTAAGTGTTGGTATAGTTTTAGAATTCCATTAGGGTTCTCATTAGCTAAACTGGTTCAGGTGGCGGTATCACTTTCATACACTTTATCTATTAGCAAATTGCAGAAGCAATTTTCCTGTTAATCAACTCCCAACAGTTCAGGCTCACCTATTACGGGCTCTGATTAAATGAAATGCGTACCGAATCATACATAGGCATCGCGCGGTAAAACGTTTGAACAGCGTGACTTTTCCTTAAATACGAAATAAATTATGTTCTCGTCATGGAAATTATTCTTCAAAATGAACGCATGTTACACTGACACATTCTTTTTTCCTTGCCTTTCTTTTGCCCTCTGCTTGTCTGTCGTACAAGTCCCCTGTGTTCTCCGATGACCACAGCACTGACAGTGACCATAGCTTTTAGAATCCCACTACACATGCTTACAGATGGTGTCCCTCAGCAGACCACACATAGATATATGGGGTCCAAAGTGTACTCGTTTTTTTTGTAAAGTATTTTATGTAACCATTTTATCAGCTTTCCATGCAAGGAAATCTTGCAAGGGGTGACATTTACTCTGTAAAAAAAACAATATGCACACACACAGTTAAGTTATCACCCAGTACTGAAAGCAATTAATGTTAACTTACAATGCTGCACGCACAACACCCACAGCCACACATCAGGAAACTCATAATGAACACTGGTAGTGGAGAGCATGAGGTATCTCCCTACATTTGAACTACATTTAATATATCTGGGACCTCAGCTCAAGGAATCCAAATAACCCAGACTCCCAGCTGAAGCATTGGAACTAAGAACTCCTCTGAGATTTGATGGGGCATCACCATTCTCTTTGCAGTAGAGAAAACATCTAGTTCTGTTAGGGAATGTGACCGGAGCTGAAAGAGGGTTACAACAGTCCCTTGCCATGCTTTTATCAACTGTCCTCACACTTAGCAAAAAACACACACACACATGGGTACACACACACACACACACACACACACACACACACACATAGACATAGAAACACAAATACAAATTCACTCACAGCATCCCAAATGCATTACACCAGCTTTGAGGGTGAAAGTCATGTAATGGTGGTAAAAGCATTGGGCCCCAGGTCCCCAGACCCTGATCTTGACTGACAGGGATTTATGGGGGGAGGGGTGTCGTACCGTCTCTGACATCACTCTCTCGTGTCAACAGATTGCAGCCGGACCGGCAGCAGCTGGGACTGGAGTGCCCCCAGCAACACCCATAGCAGGGGGGGCGGCCCCTCCACCCCCTCCCCCGCCTCCCCCACCGCCGCCCCCACCTGGCGGAGGTCCCCCTCCTCCTCCTCCTCCTCCACCACCTCCCCCCGGCATGGCCGGCATGCCACCTCCTCCCCCTCCTCCTCCAGGTGGTGGACCCCCACCTCCACCAGGCTGTGGCCCACCACCGCCCCCCGGAGGGCCTCCAGGATTTGCCATTCCGCCCCCTGCCATGCCTGTCATCAAGCTGCCTTACGGACTGGAGCCCAAGAAGATCTACAAGCCTGAGACGGTTATGAAGAGGGTCAACTGGTCCAAGGTACGGTGACACAACCTGTTGGACGTCAACTTTATTTATGACTCTCATTCTGTGTTGAAATGACATAATTACAGAATTTGTCCTAATGCTGTTGTGAATAATGCCGAGGTTGTCTGCTTGATTTTTAGATTTGAGTTCTTCCATAATGAAAAGAAACATTTTAAAGGGACCTGAAGGTCCAATCTACTTTGAGCTCCATGGTGACTCCAAGTCTATTCATGTTTGGCATTCTCCGAGGGTCAACAATCCCCCACACTTAGTCATTAAGATCCCGCTGTAAACTATGTTCAATTGCACTCACACCTAGCATCATTTGTCCTTGCACTTACACTTCCAGCTAATGTCACTTGAGAAAGAGTTTTGGTTGTGTAACATGCTACAATTCTCATAGGATTTCAGAAGGGCATTCTTCTTAATGTGGGTTTTTATTTTACCATGGTTCCATTGCCTCAGGACCTCTCAGAATTGCAAATGCCATTCATGTTTTTGTGCTTTGCATATGCTTATGTTTGAACTCTCAGGGTTCTTTTTAATTATTGACACATGCCAAAATCACTAACTAACTTAGATTCAGCCCCCCCTCCTCAATTTATTTTTCTAAATTAAATATAGTAAAAATAAAAATAATGTAATAGTTGAAGTTCATTAGTGACACACAAACAGTTTCCCACTTATTGGTTGTGGCTATTTACTCTGACATTTTGGAAAACATATGGATTGATGAATTAATGCCTTGATTTATGGTTGTTATTCATAAACAACATTGTTTGCCAATCCATTCAGGTACAGTGACCCAGGTAATATTATTTATCATTACACATCAACCAATAAGTGGAAAGCTGTTTTAGTATACAGTTAGAGAGAACACATTTGTCTCATTATTATTCTCTTGTTCTCTCTCTCTCTCTATGCACCAATGTGTGTGTGTGTGTGTGTGTGTGTGTGGGGGTTAGGGCGTGCATATATACACACATGCACACACATATATTTTTGCGTGCGTGCATGTGTGTCATGTCTGTTGGTAGAACGTGTTTATATTCACAAGCCCTCTTTGACACGTCTATTTTCCTGTGCTGAATGGAAGGAATATGCATGTGCATTAACCTTGCCTTGGCAGACGTTGGAGGTGGGACATGCAAATGAAATAGCACTAGATAGCACTCAAAGGCATTCATAGCCTCCTGAGGAAAAGCAATCTGTGTCTCTTGTGTCGATTAAGTGAGACTGGAGTCATCTGTCTTCTCTGTTTGGAGCAGATGGAGGCATAGAGATGCCAGCACCACCGTGTTATGGAAAAAAAAAAAAAAAAAGATGCGGGAGGTGAAGAATACATACAACTGTACGACCCCATCACCATCCACACCATCTGAAGCACCACAGCACATATGAATGTGTACATGTTTATTGGGTGCCTGTGAAGATAGAGGAAGGGAGCCTTATCTTGCTGATGATGCAGTACCTCTATGGGAATATGTTGGAGGAAAAGAAGCAGCCTGTGTGTTTGTGAGAGGGAGAGGGAAAAGGAGGGCAAGGGAGAGGGGGAAGAAGGAAGAGAGAGACAAGGAGGAAGAGAGAGACAAGGAGGAAGAGAGAGACAAGGAGGAAGAGAGAGACAAGGAGGAAGAGAGAGACAAGGAGGAAGATAGAGACAAGGAGGAAGAGAGAGACAAGGAGGAAGAGAGAGACAAGGAGGAAGAGAGAGACAAGGAGGAAGAGAGAGACATGGAGGAAGAGAGAGACAAGGAGGAAGAGAGAGACAAGGAGGAAGAGAGAGACAAGGAGGAAGAGAGAGACAAGGAGGAAGAGAGAGACAAGGAGGAAGAGAGAGACAAGGAGGAAGAGAGAGACATGGAGGAAGAGAGAGACAAGGAGGAAGAGAGAGACAAGGAGGAAGATAGAGACAAGGAGGAAGATAGAGACAAGGAGGAAGAGAGAGACAAGGAGGAAGAGAGAGACAAGGAGGAAGAGAGAGACAAGGAGGAAGAGAGAGACAAGGAGGAAGAGAGAGACAAGGAGGAAGAGAGAGACAAGGAGGAAGAGAGAGACAAGGAGGAAGAGAGAGACATGGAGGAAGAGAGAGACAAGGAGGAAGAGAGAGACAAGGAGGAAGAGACAGACAAGGAGGAAGATAGAGACATGGAGGAAGAGAGATACAAGGGGGAAGCGAGAATTAAATTGGGGAGACAGTCAACACGCTTGACTTGATTTTTAAGAATCACCCAAAGGAGACTCTTATCATCTCAGCTGGATACAATAAAAATACATATTTATAAAAAGTGAAAAATGCTTGGAATCCAGCCAGGAGTCATAGACATTTTACTGTATACATTTTTTGCATGTAACATATTTTCAAGCATTGACATAGGAGATTGCTGCCTGGAGGTAGTGTAATGCAATTTCTCCTCTGGTTAGCGCAGCTACACGGGGGAACAACATGTTCAGAGGGGAGAGCATATGATTACACCGTTTTTCAGGCTGCACACAGCCCACACCTAGCCACCACACATTTACAGCAGGGAAAACCTGGTTGATTTGAAGGGGGTATGTGTGAAAATACAATCATCTTAAAACACACTTCACTGAAAAAGGAAGAGACCTTCCCACATTAGTTTAACACACAAAGACTGGACCACCTTCAAGGTTAGTGGGATGTTGAATTAGGCAGTCGTCAAAGTTATCTTATTTTGTACCAAGGGGACTTGCCAGTCCAGTCTGAAGCTGAACTTAGTGTCGAGACTAGGGGTGGAGGTTGTAGGGTAGGACATCCCAGGGTGGTGTTAAGCGTGCTGTTATGTTACATAGTTCACTGAGTGTGGTGGAAGTGTGGCTCGGGGCTGTTGTGGGTTGCTGTCAATAGCTGTTGTCATGTTACATGGGCAAGCTGAGTGACAGGCTCCATTCAAGTCGTTGTGTTGTGCTCACATGTGGTTCACATCCCTTGCATGTTTTTTACACCCATATTTTTTGTTGTAAATATTCAAATGTATACTGTACATTACATACTTTCTCACACACAAACACACACACATTTAGAAATTCCCATTTGTTTATACTATTGATTTTATCATTTGCACAATATTCAGACATTCATACTGCCAAAGTACATCCCTGTTTTATGGTGATGATGATCCCTGAACATGATAACGTTATTATTATTTTTTTCTCTGCCACTGCAAGATTTGGGCTGAACAATGCAATTGTCTATAGACCAGTCAATTTGGATTTACAACGATGCAGAACTATAATTATCCTTTTTAGGGTGATGCTGCTGCAATTATATAAATTAGCACAACAATACTCTTACAAAGACATAAATGCACAAGGCAGAAGCGAGACAGGATCCAAAACCATTTCCTTGTTCCCGGAACCTGGGAAGTCGTTCGCAACCAATAATTCCATGGAATAATGTGAACAGACTTTCTAATGCTGCGGTTTAGCATTTCTTTGTAAAGTTCGATAGGCCATCATCAGTGTTCACAATGGCAGCCATTCTAGTCTGCCCTGAACTTTGTATTCACAATAGTTTGTCTTTGTGTCTTAGCTGTCAAACTTCAAAGCAATCACTCAGAGTATTTGAATTGGACCCTTTAGAGTCAGAGTCATTGCCAATTATTCTCTTCTTACTCAGTCTTTACAGTGCCTGCATACTTGGACCCTTATAAGGATGTGTACATTGTTCCCATCTGGCTGTGAAGTACATAGGGAAAATCAAACCTATTTTGTTTCTTTTTGTTTGTTTTGTATGCTATTTCACTAGCCTTTCAGAGCCTTTTGCAGTTCTGCAGTTCAAATTGTACAGGCTATGGGGTTGGCATCGACCACTTTCAATTTGTTCGAAATGGGCCTTGGTAGCAGAAGAGAAGCCCACTGGTGCTGCACTCCCAACAATAGGCGGCCACAACCTCTGCTGTACACAACTTCTACTTCTCATTGGCCCTGTTCTCCATTAAAGGCCCTTTGGCCACCATTACAACACTCTGCCAGTGAGCCTCCCTCCCCCTCGCTTGTCTGGCTCCATGGCTTTTACACCAAATGCCTGTTATCAAGTGGAGCCCTCTCCCTGTACCCGTGTCTCCCTCTAGATCAGGTGCTCAGGCTCCGGGGGGGCTGTCGCTCCTCGTGTTGTCAAAGGGCTAATGACAGGGGTGCAACAAGCCGCTTGTCCTGCCCGCACACGAGTGCCACGGCAAGTGCCATCGCAGAGCCACTCGACACATCCCATAATGGACTGGCGAAGGACAGCACCACGCACATTAGTAGGCAATTATCATCACAAACAGCACGGAGGTGCTCGTTCCATATGTTTTGGCAGACAGCAGCTGGGGTAACAGTACTTAACGCGGGGCGCTAGATGCTGCGTAAACAATTGAAGCCTTGCGGTTAGGTGTGTGTCGTGTCGAGAGGCGTTCCAATTCTCCTGTGGAGAATGAGATGACAGCCTTAAAGTCTCGGGTTCAGCAAGGGTCTATCCACATGTTATTGTTCCCTAATCTCACAGGACCTCGTCCCCTTTCATGCAAATGTTCCACTGAACTGTGAGAGTGCATAGTTGCACTGTTGTGTCTCCATTTATGTTTTTAAATACACTTGAAATGTTCGTTTTTTTCCATTCCTTTTTTGGAAGTGAAAGCGAGAGGTTTTGTTGGGAACTGCTATTTTGAGTGGCAGGAAGGGCATGTGGAATGGCAGCGTTTGATTGTGCAGATAATGGAACTTTTCCTGTGTCATTGCAGATAGTGCCTCAGGAAATGGCAGAGAATTGCTTCTGGATCAAAGCAAAGGAAGACAAGTTTGAGCATCCTGACCTCCTAGCCCAACTCTCCCTCAGCTTCTCGTCCAAGACCAAAGGTAAGATTTTTTTTATCCTGCCTGTTGCTATGGCGAACACAACTCATACTGCATGAAGCCACTTCTAGGCTGGATGAAACAGGTGCTTTCATCCTACTGACACAGTGGAAACCTTCTCAGTTCATTTGTTATTTATCATCCTAACTCATTGTGCTGTATCTACTGAGTACGGTTTTGGCAGGTTTCTCTGTTTGTTTTTGTGTGTGTGTTTATGTATACTGAGGACAGTCATGCTTGACTTGACTGCTGCTTTTTCCAGACCAGTGGCTGGTCCTTCGGAGAAGCATAGCTTGTGGATGTAGCTCAGGGACTCTCCCGTCCCAGACCGTTTGTTTCTCAGATACACATCCTGCCTGCCACACTCGCTGATGAATAACACAGTCTAAAGAAAGCCTGTTTGTTTTCTGAGTCGTTTGTGTGTGTGTGTGTGTGTGTGTGTGTGTGTGTGTGTGTGTGAGGGGAATATTTATTCCTCCCATGACAATGCCATTGTTAGCTAGCTCTCTGACAGCATGTGGACACCCCTGCTTCATGTGGACAGTCCTTCATTGGGAGGTGGGAGGGTGTTGGGTAGAGGGGATGGGTGGGGGTATTGAGGGTGAAGTGGGGGGTGGATCATAGCTAGAACCCTGTCATGCAGCACTCTTCTGTGCCTGAGCTTTGTGGTTATTACTTGAAAGTCAACTTTCCTGTCTGTGTGGACAGCCATCCGGCTGGCATTGGCGTTCAGTCTCACCCTACTCATGGGAATCAGCTAGGAAGTGAGCTGATGAACTAACACATGCAGAGAGGGAGAAAGAGATAGAACATTGAATTCTGTTTACATGCATATTACATCTAATGGTGCCTTTTTTCCGCCTTCTATACAGCACATAGCACAGTAGAGCCTCTGTTACTTATGTGCTTTTGCTGGCATCCCAGTAGGCCACACTCACAACGGGTTTTTATGGATTCTTATCAGATACCCCCTACTGTAGAAACAGTAGATTCTCATGAATAAAATGCTGTTTAATGTTTGATATCCCCCTTATTTTATTATAATTATGTATTTACAATGTTGTTGGCGTTTTAGTTGTTGCACGGAGCAAGCACACTTTCTGGGCTTTTAAGATTCTACCAAATTTGGATAGCACCTACTGCATTAGTAGACAGTCTCATTGAAACATGTGATATCTAATTGATCTCAACTGTAAATATACTATATTCAAATATGCAACGTTTGTCAAGGACCTTCTCATGCTGACTGTTATTTTATAGCTTTCCAGTGCAGTTCAAATCAAGTTGGCAGGTGCTTCAAATACCGACAAAATACGCTTTTCATGTGTTTCACCTAAGCAAGTGGTTCATACTGGTACCTCAGCAGTTGCAGAAAGGGGTTAAGAAACATCATGTCTGCGTGGGTGAATGAGTTTGTGAGGGTCTGTCCATCTAACAGTGGTACCACACACTATAAATCCTCACAGCTGAACTGCCAAACCAATCGCTGGAACAAACCGACTTCATTTATCTGGAAATTTGTCCCTTCGTTTATGTAGCGCCGTTTTTGGCCCTGCACTTAACGAGTTGGTTTTTCTCTCTCTTTTCTTTCCCTTCCCTTCTGCTCCTTTATCTCAAGGCTGGTATTTATAAGTGAAGCACGCGTCTGGGGACTGTTGTATCGTGAAGGATGAGGCAAGCAGGTGTAAATGCCTTCCCTGTGGAGCTGCCCCCAGAACATGGTGCAAAAAGGCTTGTGTTAACTCACTGTTCCCTGGGAGTCATGCTTGTTACTGTCATTGTCAAAGAACAACAACCAAGGAAAAAACAAAACAAACCTACAACCAACCAACAGCACTTTTCTAACCTTCATCAGCGCACATTTCACTCAGAGAACTTTAGCCCAGAAACCACTGGGAGTGTACAACTACTACAAGTCTCCTGCTGGTTCAAGAGCCACAGACCTTTAATAGGTTTTAACAACAAAGGGACAACATAATCAATAGGGATTTCAAGCTCAGCTTCCAGCCTTTTAAGATGATCAGATTCATACTGTATATCCAATTAGTTGTGCCTTGCCACAGTTACAGCAACATCCACACAGCTCCCCAGCTAAATACATCACTGAAGGGACTGTTGGAAGTACAGTAGACTGTGTCACTGTGGTGCACTGGCTTGCATATCTTAACTTTTCCAAACATGCTCAGCCCTTCCTAACTGCAGCTCTAGTAATGAAGTGGGCAGGTATTCATTGAATACTCAGCTCTCCTCACCCATATATATTGACCCCATCCATCCAGATAGAGGAAAATAAGTGCTGCTTTGACCTTTCAGAGAGCTGTGTCAGCAGAATAGTGGGTCGTTGGAGCCACGGCCAGGTGACCTCCACCTGTACCCTGCTCCTCCGTCCAAGTCACCCCCGAGAGCCCCTCCGTCCCAGCCAGGCCACACAGGGCCACGAGGCAGCGCAATCAATCCTTCAACCCCTTTTCTTCCAAGTTGCTCCCCAGTAACCTCTCCTTCTTCTTCAGTCGGTCAGACATCACTGCAGGGCTGGGGGAAATGTAAGTGTCCCCTTGTGCTGGTTCTATTTGTTCTGCTGTATTTATATCGCTGCTGCCGGGCAGCCCGCCTGCTTCATTGTATTGTTATTTTGTTTCCCCCCCTACACACACAGCTGGTTGTTTGGCCTTTTCCGACTCAATCCCTCATTCGCCGTCTCTCACTTTCTTTCTCTCTTTTCCTTTACCCTCGACTCCTTTCACTCCGCGGTATCAATCAGTGGTTGTGCCTGCTTTCTGCTCCCGGGATCAAATCAGATGCACTCGTGGATTGAACGCGTAGCATGGCCCGCTGCATTTGAAAAGCAATTCAGTTTCGGGTTGGAGCTTTTCGGTTCTGTTTGAAATAAGATTGATGCTGGTCAACCCCCACCCCTCCCCTTCCCCTCTCTTTCTCCTCTAATAGGTTTCCTCGATCTCTGAAGCTAACTCTTAAATAGAGAAAGTGCAGCGATGACTTCTTGTAATAATGACATGTTGACTCTGGCATGTTTTCTTAACACCCCCAGCGAAGGAAGTCAAGTTCAGTGAAATTATAGCTTTGTAAGAAGAACAAAATGTATACGCTTTTGTACATATCAGCTTTCTTTCCGTTGTGTGCTACTTCTGCTAACACACAAGTGGAACTGAATACAAAGTCAACAAAAACATGCACAGCAGTTAACCCGCCGTCAGTAAGGGCCAGATAAGGGGGGGGGGGGGGTGGGGGGGGGGGGGGGGTAGACAACGCTCCCTCTTCTCCTCCATGGGTCTTCCTCTTCTCCCTGTGAGGACCAGTCCAGTGGACGGCTCTTCTCAATCTTCCACAAGTGAAGCTCAAAACCAAACATCGGAGTAAGACGCATGGAAGGACGTCCAGTGATTTCTCTTAAGGGAGAAGCCGGGGGTTACACTCGACCTAGCTGAGTGGGGTCATGGGCCACTCCTCTCCCAGCATGCTCCTGTGCTAATGACAGCGAGGCCTCTAATGAACGCGCTCCATCTTGCGCCTGCGGCCAGCCAACATAGAAAGTGGGGTCATGGTCCTTTGGTCTGAACCACTCCTTTAAGTTTAGACGAGCTATTAAAAACCCCTCTGCAGTCAATGATACAGCGATCCTGCCTTGTTTTGAAGTGAATCCATTCGAGGGACTAATATTTCTTATGGAAACCCACAGAAAGGTCAGTTCCCATGTAGAATGACTTTGCAGGCAACATGTCTAGTTTGTGTGAGATGACCTCACTGATTGTAGTTGGAAAGCCTTCGTTAATAACGGGTGAAGAGGTGTGACATGTACCAGTGAATGTATAGTTGTCACATCCAACACATTCATTCATCTGCACATTGGGTTTCCCACAGGATTCATGCTTGCGTGTCATCATGTCCACTTCTAGACTGTATGGTCATGTTTCACTTTCCTACAATAAAGACCTGCTCTTTAGTGAAGGCCTCTCTCCCAATTCCCCCTGCTGCAAAGGGAGTTTGTGTTATCACCTATACAGGCCAGCTTATAGAGAAAAAAAAGTGACCAGAACTTGGGCTCCTGGAGATGTCTGACCTGGGTAGATTCCCTCCATTTATCACCTAGGATTTGATCAAATCCCTCAGCGGTATTCCCCCCCCCCCCCCCCCCCCCCCCCTCCCCCCCCCCCCCCCCCCTCCACACACACACACACACACAGCCAGCCACCCTGGCGGCTGCCCACCAGCCAAGCCTCAATCCCTGCTACAAAGCCCCGACAGCAGGGCAGTAATGATCCTTTCTGGGATCCAGTAATGATGGAATCAGTGGGGGGTTTAGCCGGCTCCCTGGCTCCCCTAATAAGTCCCCTAATAACTGTGTTAACACCAGGGTAGACCCGGGCCTGATCAAAAGCACTCACGCGTGGCCTCTGCTGTCGTGCTGTGGTCTCGGCCAACACAACACCGCCTGAACGCCTGATATGAAACGGATGACATCCAGAAAGGGGCTTCTGCCCACCTTCGAACCAGCTTCCTGGCGGAGTAACATTGGTGACTGAACTCCACAGGGTCGCCCACACAAGCTACCTACAGATTTTGGACTGGTCCTTGTTGACTAATACCGATGTGGGGTACTATTATAGACCTTTGCGAGAAATCCCCACTCTGCCTCTAGAACACTGCCTCCTCAGATACAGACAGTGTAATGTGCTTTTGGCAAATGAGTCGAGGCTTGCTTCCTCAGACCAGGACCCGTCAGTGGAGTTTTTGGTCTAGCATTGCATGTTCAACACTGGGAGGGTGTTGGATGATGATGGGGGCTTTTGATAGCTTGTCTGTTGAAACGCTGGGAATGGGGGCTTCATCGTGTCCTCTCTTCCCCGAGGACAGGGCTGTTTATTGCTGATGCTGTTTATTAAATGGAGGGGAGCATCTGCCAAGGCTGCCTCAGCCTCCTTGTTCCTCTCCGCTCGGTTCTCTTCTCTCTCAACATCCTGTGTCGTTGTCCCCCCCCCCCCGTTCTCCCTGGCTCCACACATGCACTCAGCCTTGGACCTCTCTGTGTCCATCTGGAGTCAAGGCTGGCCAGTGTCTTGCTAACATGTACGCACACACACACACACACACACACACTCACTCACTCACTCACAGAGCAGACAACAGCATTCTCGCCCAAATAAGATAACAAGTGTGTTTGGCACTCTCCTTGTTGATAAACCACCAGAATGGTCTGGGAAGGAAGAAGAGTTGTATTCTTTTGCCAGCATGTGTTGATAACCCAAGATCAACATCACTTCAATTGGTTTGAACATGTTTGGAGATGCCCATAATCATGTGGACCCAAATACAGAGCAGATAATCAAATATGAGTTTTAATATGAATAAGACAGCCATGAGGGCATCAGATGGTGTCTCTCTACATGTTTCAGAAGGGGGGCCAGTATAATTGCTGTCTCACACAGGAACAATTTGTCTCAATAAAACAGAATGCACCTGATGGTAATTTCTCTCTGTTTTGGAGCAGCTCGCCTACTGTGTCTGTCTCTGGGTCAATGGTTTCTCCTATTTGGGTTTTAATACATCACATTTTGAGGGGAAATGAAGCCCTTAAATATTAATGACATGTAATTGGTTTATTGTACATTAGCAGTACCGCAGGGGGTGACCTGGATAGACAGGGAGTTTCAGGGCGACTGTTTTTTCCGCCATTTTCCACTTCATATTGCTTCCTGCGGTGTCCCACTGATTTTAATTTTCTCTACTCAGATGAGAGCTATTCTGGCTTTCGCTGTGCACTTTAACTGGAAGCCCCCAAATATTAGCCTGCCTTAATACCTGCCTGTCTGAGACTCCCTAAACTGTGTCCTGCTAGTTTTATTTGCCTTCAGGTACACTTTGTAACATTCATCAAAAGCTAACTTTAATAACCTCTGTGCGCTCAGTGCTTTCTCTCTCTCTCTCTCTCTCTCTCTCTCTCTCTCTCTCTCTCTCTCTCTCTCTCTCTTTCTCTCTTCCTCTTTTTGGGTCTGTCTCCCTCTTTTTCTTTCTCTCTGTATCTCCAGGTGTCTCTTCTCTATCTCACTCCATCTCTCCCTGGGTTTGTCTCTCCCGCTCTCAGACTTTCTTGTTCCCTCTTTTCTGGCAGTCTAGCACACACTGTTACAACTGTACAGCCCTCAATGGCTTGTCCTCTGGCAAGGTTGTTCTTGTCCAATGTTTTTCTTTGAGTAATGAAAGTGTGAGGTTGTGCCAGACTACTCTGCTGTATTCTCTTATTTGGTTATTCTCCACCTGCTACATTAGTTATTCAGGACATTGAATGTCGAAAATATTTTTAAATGGATTTAGATCAATTCACATCTTGGCGAATTCATGTACATGTTGGCTTTGAAGCAATCTTTTCTGTGAACATGGTTGAAATATCATGAGACCGAACGTGTATGCCAATCTGAACCAAACGCCTCCACATGTGACGTCTTTAGTGTGCCGTGTTTCTTTACAGTGTCAACATTGACCTTGGAGATGGGAAGTATCTCCTCTCATCACTGCAGGTAACCAGGGAACGTGTCTTCTGCAGTCTTCCTACCAAGCAGGGCACACTTCACTCAGTCTCATCTGCAGCTAAGCCATTTAGCCCTCTGAAACCATATCTGACACTTTGTCTCAGTCAGTATTTTATTGATCAAATATTCAGAGTGACAGTGTTACTGGTATAATGACATGCTTAAGACAAGACCCCAGTTAACAGCATAGCGCCAATTAAAAAAGAGTAAAAGCTAAACAAGATCAAAATAACTAAGATTTGTTTTTAAATAAAACATATGACAATAACAATGTCAAGTAAAAGTATAAATACAATATATGTAAGTAAAAACATTTTTGTTACTGGATAGTCATTCCAGGTGCAGATAGCTGTTGTTTTAGTCAAGTGACACCCTCACATTCTCTCTGCTACACTGGATCCCTCCACACCAGTCTGCTACCCACACCCTTTCATCCCAGCTGCCAGCTCCTTACATCATCTGGACTTAAATGAGATCGAAACGCAAATTCCACCAGCCATGTTGTTATGGAAATGATCATTTGTAATTGCAAATGTTATCCCCTTTATCTTGATAGCAAACTTTCTCTGGTCAAGGAAGTGCATTGGATCCACCTGCAGCCGGACTCTCCTAATTTCCATACAAATCAAAAAGTGCACAGAGGCCAGCTCCCCTACTACAATCCCCCTGCACACTCCAGGCCCAGAGTTGTGACATTTTATCATGTTTAATTTGTCTTTGAGGCTCTTGGGTGGAATTGGTTCGGCCTGCGAGTGTGGAGAGGGGGTTGGGTGGAGAAGCCAATCTGCGTTGAGAGGGACATGTGGGGGGGGTGGGGAGGAGGTGGGGTGACAGCAGGGACATGGTGTCTCCCTGCTTGCCTGCCTGGGAGTCTGCCAGGCCGGGTAAACAATCAGAGAGCACCCCCCCTCTCTCCTTTTCCTCCTCCTCCTTCTCCCTTCACCATGTTGCTTCTCTGAATATAAACAATGTTGACTCCTCCAACCATGAGATGGCAAATGGCTTTAGAGATAGCATGGATGAGAGGCAGAGGTAGAGAGAGGGAGAGAGAGAGAAAATAATACAGGGAAGAAGAGAGCAGATGTCCGAGCAGAAGTCATGCTTGTCGTTATTGGAGACAGTGCTCCAAGACATCTGAGGATAGGGGAGAGAGCATCATGCTGCCAGGCCAACTGTGCAACAATTGAGGAGAAAGAAATTGAATTTGGAACATGGCAAAGGCATTGGTGGACATGGACTTTGGCAAAGAGAAAGTGTAATAATGTGTGTGCCTGAGAGGGTGAGAAATGTGAAGATGAAGTGTGAGTGAAGTACAGAAGAGAACATAGAGTGAGACTAGGAGTTTGGCCAGTATGTACGGAACAGAGAGTGAGACTAGGAGTTTGGTCAGTACGTACGGAACAGAGAGTGAGACTCCAGACTAGGAGTTTGGTCAGTACGTACGGAACAGAGAGTGCTTCCGACTGGTTCCTTTACCACCCTGTAGTCTTGAGAAGCCTTGCCACTGGATGGACATGCTCTCTTCACCTCTGTTCTAACCGCTTACCTCGGGGCCAGACAGGCCGCTCCACTGATTGCAGCGATCCTTACTTATCCCATTTTACTCTCCTCTTTTCCCCCTCCCCGTCTTCCTGTGCCTTTCCGCATTTCAAACACTCTGTCTGCATGGCTGTTCTCTCCTCTTCCATCTCTCCTGAAATCCCTTTTGCTTGAGAGCACATGGATGGACTCTCAGGAATAGAGCTGCTTTGGCTCTGGGCTTTTCTTTGCCCCAAACTCATGCCTCCAATTCCATCATGATCCCATTGGGCTGTCCGGCTCATATCCCTTTCTTTTTGACTATGTATATATTTCACCGTTTCAGTCATCACTGGTAATGGACGGTTTTCTACATGCACTTGTTGTCCACAATAACTAGAAGCTAGAGGGCAAATTTGTGGAAATATACGGTGAGAATCTGATCTAAAATGCAATTTGAAGTAATGGCACCGTGTATGTTTAGTGTGTTTTTATACATTTTTCAATTGTACCATAGCCCTGAAGGTAACTCTGAAAACGGCATTGGTTCAGATAAATTCTGTTCTTTTTCTGTGTCTCTTTCTTTTTGTCTTCTTCTTTCTCCCTCCCTTTCTGGCCATGTTTTATTAAACCCAGGCGGTTCACCAGTGTGGATGCTGCAGCAGAGCCCCTAAAGCTGTGGAGTGATGAATGCACCGCAGCCCAAACATGTCTCTCCTATAAACACTCACAATTATTTTAATGATGTTTGGGTCTGCTGTTTGACTTTGGTCCAATCCAACTGTGGGTAAACAAACACGGGTCCGTAAGCCCGTACTGGGAGCCCCCCTACCAAGACCCACCCCCCCACCCCCACCCCCCCCCGTGTACTGCTGTGAAACTCCACACCCAGTCACCACCAATGCCAGCCCCCATCACCACCAAACCTTTCCTTGGCTCTGTCTCTGCAGTCCGTCCAGACAAGCCGGCACACCTTCCGTCTCCATCAACGATACGTTTTTGGACTCTGTCCAAAAACCAAGACCCTGAGTGGATCACTGTATACAGACCTGTTCATGTTGGGCTGGGTAGGATATTATGACACAAACCTGCAGCGAAGATGCCCATGAGGAGACCAGAATGAAGGCTTTCCCATCGGCTCGCGAGTCTGACTGGGAGGCTTTGCATTTGGGCAGCTGTGCTCACCTGGCCTCCACTCCACCTTTCCTCCTCGCCATCTCGGCCTGGGCTGAAGTAGCTTATTAACCTTCCCGAGGCATCAGGTATCCCAGGCATGAGAATCACACCTCAAATTAACCTCCAATGACTGATAAACTTTGATTTCATTTTAATCACACTTTGCCACGCTCATCGCTGGAAATTCATGTCATAACCCAATATGGAGAGCGTATGACATAATTTCATCAGTGTTCAGAAGTATTGACATGCAGATGTTAGCCGGCAGAACGGTTATACCATTGCACATTTATGAAATCCATGCTAGTATCTCTTTCCTCCACCCCTTCATTTTAGGGATGGGGTGTGATGGTGACAGTCATCCTGCTTTAGAGTGCATGCACTGGAATATGTTCTTAATGTTCTCTTAGCCAGACTTTCGTCAATGTAAGGGCCAGGGAAATGTGCAGAAAGTACACAACAAAGGGATGTAGGATACATGCGGCAGCCATGCAGCATATGCATACATGCACTTAGCGTGAAGTATATGTTGGTGTTTAGAGATAACCTATAATCACCCTGGTCTTTTTCTGACCCTGCTGTGCAAGGGTCATTCAGGTGAAGTCACCCTGTAGATAACGGGAGTCAATTAGAGCCAAAACACACAAACACACACATACACACACGTGGACATGCGTGCGCACACACACACACACACACACACACACACACACACACACACACACACACAGGCATACACACGTGCATAAACCAAATACACACCTACAGACACACACATACATGTCTGTCAAAGGGGGCAGAACCAGCAGGAATCCAATGCAGCTGTGGGACCTATTCCCTCACTGCTTTCCTAACCATCCCATCGATCTGGAACAATTTATCCCAGGGAAACACCATACATCCTTTACACATCCTCTACGTCCGCATCCATAATTGACGAGTGGACGGGCGCAGCTCCCCAGCGATGCAATTAAAGCTCCCGTGGTGTGGAAGAGGAGGAGAGTTGGGGGGGCAGGAGCAGAGGTCATCGGGGTCACCTAGAAGCCCATTACTCTGCCCCTGACATGGGGTTTTGCAGGGTGGGGGGGGGGGGGGGGGGGGGGGGGGGGGGGGGAGTTAGATAGTGGAGCCTCCATTCCCTTGTGGTACACCCAAAAACTGCTTCCAGGTCTGTTGGACTACATAAACAGAGGTAGAGACCCAGGACGGAGGGGGAGGTAGAAAGAGGGAAAGCTAAGGAGAGACTGAAACCCCTCTCCCATGCCCGCGTCCAACTCTCCCCCAGTTCTAATGGCTGTGCTGGATAGCTGAGGCGTAATGAGAGCTGATGGCAGGCAGACAGCTGCGCGGAGGGCTGCTTTAATGCTCCAGGGTTAATTGTTTGTGCGCCGGCTTTCAACTCGCCTTACAGTATTGGCACCAGCCGGCTGCTGTGGGCACGGGGATGTGCCGGGGCGTGAAGAGCCGGAGCTCCGTAGCGGATGACTAAGCGGGGCATATCTGCCGGCCCTGTCACCCCACCCCCCCCCCCTCGGCCGTCGGAGGTCGGGTGTGTTCATTAAAGGTGTGAGAGTCGTGCCGTGGCTAACCTTAAGCCCTCTGCAGTGGCGAGCTGTAATGACCCTGCTCTAGGTGAACGCTTCATTAGTCACTGTTGTCTTTCACCGGCCCGCCTTATTTATCTGCCTTTCTTTTCTGCTCCCTTCCTTTCTCTTCATACCAATGGCCATTGGAACACGGTCACTGGCGTGTGCATGCTTGCCTGTGTGTGTGTGTGTGTGCTAATGAGGGCTCCTGGTGGTGTGTAACTAACATAACAGCAAATGTCCCCAAAGGGTGAGATTAACGTTGAACGCATTAGACACAATGGGGCCCTGGAGAGTGTGTTTTGTGTATGTGTGTACGCATGCACGCGCAAACGCGCGTGTGGTAAAGATTCCAAGACTCCCAGCACCTCCGCTCACTCGGGCGTCCCCCTCGGACTGCCAGGCTAGCCCACACCGGCTGCCAGCCCCTCCAGCCTGCCTGCTCCCCCCCCGCCCCATCTCTAGCCTCCCTGGTCCCCCACCGCCTCCGTGCCTCAGCCTGGTCCAGCACTGATAAACACATGCTGGGGAGATTATTGGAGGAGGGCCGAGGGCCCCGCGGAGACACAGCCACTGCAGCATTGTGAGGAATGTGAAAGGCAACCGTCAGACGAGACGTGTGCTCTCCTCAGGGTGTTCTACCTGCTTTGAGACACCAGACATGGGATCTAGCTAACGGGGTCCCAATCACATTCCCTGCATCCAGGTGGCCCAGCTCTCGGCGAGCGTGAGGAGACGGCACACAGGCGTGGGACATCTGCTGGAAATGTCCATCCCGTTCTAAGAGGAGAGATGTTCTGCCGGTGTGGTGTGTGTGTGCTGGGAAGGTCTCAGGGGCTGGAGGACATGACAGAAGGAATTAGAACGGCCATGGTGTTTAGCAGTCAGCCACGGTAGGAGAACCAGTCTAGCCGTATAAACAGTCACTTCTCTAGTGGCTGGTTAGGGGTCTGGAGGGAGGTGGGAGGGAGGGAGGGACCCAGTGATTTTCCTCCACCTCAGGGATGAACTGTGTGACCGTATTGGGAGACAGAGGTCAGGGTGAGTGCGGTGACTGCAGTCTAACTCGCTAAGCCTCAAAGGACACACAAACACACTCTCCGCCTCTGTCTCTCTTTCCCTTTATGTGTCTCCCCATTGCTCTCCCTGCCTCCGTTTTCTCCGCATCTCTCTCCCTCTCTCTCTCCTGCTCTCTTTATGTCTCTCTCCCCCACTCTATCCCTCTCTTTCTCTTCTCCTCTGAGCCTTTAAAGGCTTGACCTTTCCCAGTGACCTGCTCAGGTAAACAGGCTTTCTCAGTGTTGGTGTTAGTGGGGGCGACTAGCGTGGAGATCAGCCACGCGGTGCCACTAGCCCCCAGCCATGGCGACAAGCCACACTGCTCCGATACGTCTTGACTTGTACACGGTGACGGTCCCCATGGCAACGCCAGTTTGCCGCTCTGGCCAGCCCCATGATGTGTGAGCCGCCACAAGTGTGTGTGTGTGTGTGTGTGGGGGGGGGGGGGGTAGTTGCTGTGGGGTGTAGAAGGCAATCGCGAACAGGAGACAGTGTGCCCATTGTGCCTGCCATGCTGTTTGGATGTATTTTTCTAAACTCATGTGGGATGCATGTCTTTGTTTGGAGAGAGAAATAGAGAGAGGCAGAAAGACAGGGAGCCACAGAAAGAGAAGAGGGAATATTGTGTGGATGTCTTTGTTATTTGAGTTGAAGGGAGATATACAAAGTGGTATTGAGCTTGATGTGATAACTACACCGGTAGAGACAGTTATTGCTGCGTGTTGAAATAAAAAGGTTTCTCTACAGATTTGTACGTACATCCCCACACTCCTATGCAGATATTGGATAGAGGGGGAGGGCTGTGATTTTCAAATGAGCCTGCCTGTGTCAGACCAAGCCATTACTGTGTCGGTTATTACAGTCCTCACAGCTGTACATGCTGCTAAGAAGACCCAGCAAAGGTATGCTGTGATAGTCTGTGCTGTGTGTGTGCGTGTAGTTGTGTGTGTGTGTGTATATATACATATTGTGTGTAGGTGTGTGTGTGTGTGCATGTTTCCTTAAATGCTTAACACCTAGCCAGTAGAGGGAGCTCTTGTGATAGGGGCATCGGTATGAGCCTGGACATTTTCTTTTGTACTGCTATACAAACATTTCCCTCTTACTGGCAGCTGGCCAGTGCCATTCTCATTGTTTTGTCCATTCTAATTAAGGAAAGCTCGTGGTCAAACACTCCAGTGTGCGTTTGGCTGGTTCCCGGCATGTTGTACTGAGTGTGTCTGGATATCACGCTCCCCCAGCCTGAGTAGTTATGGAAGGCTAACAAATGTGGCCAAATGAATTTAGCACATTATATATACAAAGAAGAAGAAAAAACAAACAAAATTGTTTTGGAGCCTGCAATTGCACCGTTCAACAGCCGCTGGAGTTGCAGCCCCAGATCAGAGCAGGCAGGTGAAGTGACAGGTGAGGCTTCCCAGGGGGACTGGGGGGGGGGGGGGGGGGGGGATTGAAACACTGCCAGGACTGAGCATACCCCCCCCCCCCCCCCCCCGTTCCAGGGTTGATTCTTACACGCCCCAGCCATGGTGTATTAGACCTAGTCAGCAATCCCCCCACCCCCCCAGCATAGGAGGGGAGCGGCTTGGCTCCGGAGTGGATGAGTGCCCGTGGTCAGGAGAGTAGGGATAATGGTTATGCTGAGTTGGTGAGTTGGACCACCAGGGAAGGAAGCGAGCCCAGTCTGTAGAACTGCTACAATATATCATTGTCAAGAATGTGGTGCTAGTTATGTTGCTTGGGAGAAATGTTCCGAGGTAGATTGGTGGTTTGCTTTTGTTTTTATAGAATCAGGGCTGGTTTGAATTGGAATTGTTTAGTGTTCTCCCCCACTGTGACCTTACGGCCTATTTGGAGTTGATGGTTGAAATGCGTGTCAACACTTAAATCACAAAGTGATAGAGACTTGAGTCTCAACAGTCTCACTGTGTGTGTGTGCGCGTGTGTGTGTGCACACGCGCAACTTCCTGTCTGATTGCATGAGCGTGTATGTGAAGGCAGAGAAGATCGAGCACATTCCACAGCACACCAGCCCTCTGGTAGAATCTCATAGAGATACCGAATCAAAAACAGTTCATGACATTTGACCTTCTGGCCTCAGCCCTGGAAGTAGTGTGCTTGACAGGAGACAGCTTCCACCCTCCTGCCTCCACCGTCAGATCCAGAGTTTGTGACTTCCTCTTCGATCATTTGATATATGGCTTTACAGGGACCACCTGCTTCCTCTTTGGTGAAATATTCATAGTGGTCACGATGGTGTCACGCAGCTGTTTAACAAATGTTTCATTCGTTATTAACATTTGTGTTTTAATATATGTTCACCTAAACGGATGGCAGTATGTCCATGTTTTGAGTCACGTTTGATTCATGCTGTTATGGTTGTCGTAAAGGTCGTAGATATGTTCAGCGAGCTCTTGCTCAGTAGTCTGGAGTTTCATCCGGTGTGTTCAAACAACATTGCTTGGCATTCTCTGGTTATGTCGTTGACCTCGATAATATGGCCACCGTGATACATCAATGATGGGCCTTCTCCTTAACACGATGCATCTTTCTCTTGGAAACCAACCCTTACCCAGACAGTCAACCTCTTCTTCTGGCTCTCCCAAGAGGATGTTGTTCTCTTCAGCTTTTTCTTTCTGCCTTTGGTCTTTGTGTTAGCGTCTTCATGCTGCACAGGATATGGAACAAGGACTAGAAATAACTACTAATCTTCAGTAAACATGATGGGATTGAACTTTGGCATGATCCCCTCGATTTGCTGAATTTCACTTTATTTTCAAGTGAGCAGTCTGGTAATAGATCTTGTTGGCCTGACAATGCTGCTGTCTTCTTCAAATCTTCCATGTCAACCACGCATAATACCAAGTCCTGCCGCTCAATGTCTTAAGACATACGCATGACTCGTAGTTCTCTCTCTGTTCATCAGGATTCATGATTGGATTGGTGGTTCATCCATGTTAACTCTACCAGTAGGGGGCACTGTGATACAGGGAAACTGAATTACTAGGCAATTTCTTTTCCTTCTTTTTTTATGTTATGGCTTCTGAAAAAGGAATACAGGAGTGCTGTCTGCCAAGTTCCACCCTGGCTTTTGTGTGTAAACTTTATACACGTCCCAACCCAACACCGTATGTATCTTTCATGCTGGGAGATGTTCGTGCAGTGACTGCCACAAATGTTTCATTTAGACACTTAAACTGTTTGACCGGGAATCAATGCAGTCTCTTTTTTTCATGAACAGCTTCCAGTGTATTAATTTTCACAAGTTTGAGGCCCCTTAGGAGTGTGTGTATTTCAATGCCACTGGCAATCTGCTCTTTCCCCCCATAACGGTTTCTGTCAGGACTAGTTTAACCTTTTCCCAGGAGCCTCTGTTTGTGGTGCTCGCTGTAGTGTAGGATGTCATGGAGAAGATTAAATGGGTTTGGCAACGGATGGGCCTGCAACTCCTTTATGTACGTCGTACACTCCATTTTTACAAGCTGGTTGGTGAACCCGAGGTCAGCAACGTCCTTTTAGCTGGGCCGTCTTGAATTTCTGCTCAGCGTTAATATCATGAGACTGTGAACAGCAGTGGAGTACAATGTCAGCCATTACTGAGTCAGGAGAACACTAATAATGACTTATTATTACTGTGTACAATTTCAGATTCAGTTTTCTTTACAGCATTTTCCCTTCATAATGCTAGAAAAGCAATCAACCATCTCATTTGTGATAGTGTGGGTGACCTAACCAAAGTAAACACATTTCCTGAGGTGGGCTTGTCGTCATACTGACTCAAGTAGTGGGGTTAGTGTCAACTGTATTGAGTCCTTGTCCTGTTTGGTTTGCTGAGGTACAGTGGAGCTAACCACCAGTTGGATCACTAACTGACTGGCTGGGCAGGGTGCTGTACTTGACTTAGTAGCTGAACATAGCATTGAAACAAATACTCTCCCCCAAAAATTCTAAAACAAAAATAATATATATATATATATATATTTGTATTTTCTTCCTTAAAAAAAAGAAGAAAATCAATAATTGATTGGATTGACTATTATTCATTGTGCGTATCAAAAACATGAACAGCATCATAATAATACATGTTATTTGTAATTGCCATGTCGTACCGTGCAATTTTTTTATACCATCCAACCAATGGTTACCGTTCTGGAAGGTTCTCATCTGCACCTACTGTGTTGCATGCCTTTCCCCCGTTTGTCTTCTCAGGTTTATATTGGGTCTGCTGCCCCTTCTCTTTCTCCTGCTCCCCCTCCTCCTCCCAGTCCTCCCCCATACAGCCTCTCTTCATGTCACCCTGTCATTTACCTGAGCGTTGCCTGTATCTTATCTCCAGGACTGTCTATATACACAGGAAGGCAGGGAATTGACATGCCACCTTTCCAGGCCCCTCACCTGTACACAGTGAAACAACATCCTGCTCCCAGAAATAGGTTTCCAGTGAAATAGTGTGCACTCGCAATTTAAGAGACGAGGTGCCTGATGAATTTTCCATGAGCTGGTATTTTATTTCAGGGGAAGAGGTAGAGCTATCTGGCTGATCGGCCTTCCCGCCTGACTCCTAAAGCCTCTTAATGATAGCCCGGTAGAGGGATGGAGAGAGAGAATGCCTGAGGAGAAATCAGCATCCTCCCGTCTCGTTCCTCTCCTCTCTGCTCATTTCCGACCAGGCCTCCATCCCTACGTCCCTCCAACTCGTTGTCTCTGTGTTCTTTGCGCCCGCATGCCCGGGATATGTCATCCCTTCAGCAATGCTGCTCCTCCTGCCCTGCTCAGGGTGGAAGAGATAGCTGCACGCTGGAACACTGTCATCATTCCTTGGCCAGGGAAGCAAACACACGCTCACCAGAAAATTGCTTTTCTCTTTCTCTCTCTTTCTCTCTCTTTCTCTCTTTCTCTCTTTCTCTCTCTCTCTCTCTCTCTCTCTCTCTCTCTCTCTCTCTCTCTCTCTTTCTCTCTCTCTCCCTTTCTATCTCTTTCTCTCCTCATCATTCTACCTCCTTCTATTCAAAACCCAAGCACCTGTGAGAAGTCAATGACCAGCCAAGGTAAATATGGGTCTTTCACACACAAAATTACCCAGCATCCTCGGAAGTAAACATACAGTGAGGATTTTTGCAAATATAGAGTTTAGAATATATTCTCCTTACCCTTACTTGTTGCTGTTTGACCTTATATATTCAGACTTGGGTGTGGATAGGAAGGGCTGTTGTCTGCCGCTTCCATTAGGCTCTGTCTGCTCACAAATGTCCCATAAACATCAGAGCAGGAACAATAAGCATGCTAATGAAGGCCCACTTTCTTAGCAGCACTTCAAGTGGAGATGGTTGAAAGTACTTTTTGAAGCACTTTTTAAATTGTTCCCTCTTTTCAAGGACCTATAATTACTAGCACTCATTTGGCGGCATGTTGCTTTGCAGCTAAGTGGAACTTTGGATGGCAAACCATTTTGGCCTTGTTTTTCGAAACCCCCTCCTCACCTGGTTTGCTGGTAAACTGCTGCTAGGACGCTGCCCTCCAATGATATTTATCATTTTACAATATGGTTCTAAATGCTTCTGCTGGGACATGCAATTAAATCACAATCTGTTTTCTGTTCAAATGACTAATAAGCACAACAAAGTCATGAACAGACCTCCCGGAATTCATATCGGACCTCTCAAAGTACCCATCAAGGTCCTCTATCTCATGTCCTGCCAATAGGCCCTCTCTTTTTCCCATGGAAAGCCCGGGCATGTCTCTTTCGGTTGATAAGGCATACATGGCTGCTCCAGTGGCACAGTGACATGGTGGATAGAGGCTGTCTGGATCAGTGGAGGGGCTTCTGGTGTTTTCTCTTTTTTGTGTGTGTGTTTGTGGGTGGTGTAGGTCACTAGTGATTCACTCTCCTGTGATAATTAGGAATCTGTTGTGTGCCCTCCCCCCTCTCCTCCTGAAACAGAGAGTTCTAGTTAAAACAGAGCGTGCCTGACCTTCATTACCAGATAAAGCCAATTACTGTAAAAAAGGGAGCGAAGAACAGAGGGCCGGTACATAAATGAGGCTGGGAGGGAAGGCATGAAAAAGGGGAAGCTGTTTTCTCGCTTCCTCTTCTTTACATTTAGTAATTAGTCTTTGAGGGCAGCGACGTTGAAATATGTGTTTTTATTCAAGGTTCTATAACAGTATCAGAGCCCAGTGCTATGTGTGAGCTGACGATATTGGCAGGATGTGGGTTTCCATCAAGGCTTTATCAGAGAAGATATTGTTTCTGTGTGTGGGTGTGGGTGTGCAAGTGCACATGTGTATGTTAGTGTCTATAGCTTTAATATGTGCACGGGTGTGAGTATGTGTCTATGTGACAGAGTAACTCTTTACATAACTGTGTGTCTGTGAGTCCAGTAAGGCTGCTTGCCCTGTAGAGGCAGATTGGGCTCCACCGGCCCTGCCCCTGGGTGCGAGGCACATACATGCAGGCCCAGTCAGACAACACGAGGGCAGATTCTGCCTCCGATTTTCCCTCAGGGTATGAGGCACCTTGTGGAATGCCTCACTTCCATACACGTGTGTGCATGTGTGTGCGTGAGCACGTTTGCGTGTCAGCCGTGCATACAGTGTGTGCCTGTTTCACAGCAGACAGACAGGAAGTCACTTCAACCTTCGTCTGCGCCATCTCGGCCCCATTAGTCAACCAGTGAGAATGGCTCCTGCAATTTGACATCATTTTTCAAATGTCAAGCAAGTGTGACTGTTGGAATTGAGCATGGTTTTATTGTTTTCATCTCATTCTCACTGCACTTATCCATAGAGATTACACTGTCAATATAATCTGATGTTTCTAGAAGTAGTCCCCAAACAAATCATTACCACCATAGATCACAATGCATGAATGTTTTAACAGCATTGTAGTGTTATTGTGAAAGTATCTATGTATTTACAGCAATTCCATGACAGTGAAAACCACAGCACATTCACCATCTTGCCCTCCTCTCCTGGGAATGCTAGCTGACTGATCAACAGTGACATTCACATACACGCGTTATCATGCACATTGATACCACTCAACAGAGAGGTGGATGATCTATATATCCCAGTTCTTTCTTCCCCCTCAATGTTAGACCTGTGTTCCCTGCCCTGTGTGGACACATAAACAAGATGAAGGATGAATTGAGAGTGAGCGAGTTTAAACTAAAGACCAACACATTCTATTCTGCCCTATCTTACAGCTTTTTCACTGGGTTTTGTTGGAGTGACAATACTATTCACAGTCAGCCAGGTAAAAGGACTGAGCCTTGAAGGAGATCTCTATCTGTCTTTACAAGAAGTGTTGGTGAGGTGTTGCAGAGAGAAAGGAGGTTTGGCATGGCAGTCACATACAGCCTGTGTGTTTGTGTGTGTGTGTGTGTGTGTGTCTGTGTGTCTGTGGGCGCACATGCAAGCTAGGGATCCTGGATTCCTGTGTGCACGCATTTGTGTCTGTGTGTGTGCGTAAATTCCCTGTCATGCGATGCATCTGAACACTTGTATCAATCCACTACCAATCAGAGTGAGCCTCAGTTTCTCAGCATCCACACACACACCACACACACACATACCTCCACGCCACACTACACTGATCAATGAAGCCTTCCCATCGAGGACATTTCATCAACTTTTGTGTTCCTATCCACCAGACACAGCACTCCAGAGGAAGGCTTGGGGGAAAAGTAAAAATGTCTCAGATTTATAGATTGTTCATTTAAAGAAAAGGAAGGAAGGAAAGACGAACTGAAAGAAAAACGAATACGCTGCAAAAATGCACTTTCCATAAAAGCTATGAGGGAGTCAGTGTCGGTTGTCCGTCTGTGCTTCCTGTGTTTACGAGACAGAAAGGATGGTTAGGGTCTCCACTGCTGCTGACCTCTCTATCACCCTGCTCCTTACGACCCCTCTACGCCCCACAGCAGCTATACTACCTATACCCATGTGTGTCTTTTATTCTGACATTGGCCTGTGGTTGGTGTGCGTGTGTGTGTTTACGCGTTTGGAAATGTGTAAATATGTCAAGAGTCCCTCCCTGACCCTCCACAGTCTGTTTGAAGTGTCGTCCGCCACCCGAGGTACAGCAGGGCCCTGACTACCCTGGGTACTCCACATCAATCTGAGTTGTCTCTGGAGAACCTCCATGGCATACCACAGGACTTTGTTGAAATTTTAATGCATCTTTGACCTAGATTCAGTGTGTGCATTGTTCATGCCTGTGCGCACGCGCGTGTGATGTGTGCCAGTCTTCCTGCTGTCACATAAAGAAAAAAGATTTGAGGTGGAAGTCGTAGTGTGTGAACAATAATCTTTTCTTTTGTGCTTTCTTCTGTATCTGAATAAAATACTTAAGATAAAAGAGAAGACTAAACTATTGACACATACACACGCGACTGCACTTTCCAAAAGTCAGCTTCATGCATAATAACGTACACTGCATTTATTGAAGCACCACCGCTGAGCTTGTGAATCCGCTGCCACAGCTCACAGTAACTGCCCAAACCTTGAGCAACCTGGGAAGGCCCTGTCCATGGCTCTGTGTCACAGCTCACTTCATGCTCTGACAGGATAAATACTGAACTCAAGCTTTCAATGAACAATTTGCTGTTGTGCTGCTTCCCCCTTGGTTTTGTTGCTATTAGAGCTTCTCTTAAGCAGTTGACAGGCAAAGTGCAGCCGCATCCAGGAGGGAGAGAAATACGAGTCGTCCTCGGCGTTATCATCCCAGGGTAGCCCACATGCTGCTGTCTGGCTGGGAGTTCCCAAACTGTCGGCATAATTGAATGCAGATAAACGCGCGCGTGCCTTCATCCCTCAGTCCTGGGGAGAATGCGTTTGAGCGTGTGTTCGACATCTCTTTGCTATTCCGACCGCTCTCGTGACATGCACACTCCGCCGCTGTGGTGTCTTGAGACACAGCCCCTATGTTCAGTAGAGGCTGATGTCAGAGATGGTTATTCACGGCCTGTCCCTCCTGCAACATCACACTTCCAGCAGGAGAGGGTTGGCCGATGGGTGCGGCCTGTCTGGGTGGAGGTAGGTACATGTTTGTTCATATGGTATCATCTAATAATGAATGGGAATACCATTTTTGAATGCTCTGAGGGTTCGAGATAACATGCGGTTCTGGAGCTCCTCACGTTCTGGAGCTCTTGACGGTCTAGAGATAACCGTCCTTGATAACAAGGCTTCCTTGTGTATTGTACTACACTTAGGAAGGACACATATTTACAATGTGTTGTGGTTTCTTGAGGTCAGTAACATGGTTTTGTGGTTTGCAGTCGTTGCACAGCGAGATGTAGTTGGCCTATGGGGAGACGTGTGTTTTGTTGATTCATCATTATTCTCTGAAATTTCCGTGTAAAATTTGGTGCAACATTCCATGGATATTTCTGTATTGTACTTGGCAATGCGTGTGTCATGATGTTAAAGACTTCAGAGTTGAGGTGTGCAGCCGGGGGGAGGGGGGGGGGGGGAGTTGGGTTCCTCTCAGGCTTCAAGATGCAGCGGTGCTCCCTCTGACCCTGCCGGTCTTATGTTTGGTTCAGCTCCACAGACCCCCATTCTCCACACCCCTAATTAGGGCCTGCCGTTGGATCACAAGGTCAAAGGACATCGCTCTTTGTCCTGAACAAACAAAACCACCAATTAATTAATAGTGTTGGAGATATCTTTTCTTCCCGGCCCCTCCCCTGTGTGGTAAGCAGCGAGCGCTGTTGATGCAGTGAGTGGGGAAGGGAGAGAAGGGGGCTTGTCTTAGGGACTGGGCTGTTGGAGAGATTCCTCATCGGTGATTAAAAGTAACCTTTGCGACCATGGAGAAGCTGTTAGCTCTGCCCTTTCATTCCCCTGCAAATGCCATTTCGGACTTGGGTCTAATGATGGTACAATGGTTTCAAAGCAATTACATCGCCTCCAAATTGATCCCAACGCATGGGCTGGACTGAGCGGGGCCGGCCAGTGTGCTGGCCAGGCAGAAAGAGAGACAGACAGGTGGCAAGGCAGAGACCCACATGATTTAGACCCATTAGCTCCCCTGATTACAAGCCCAAAAGAGTTATCCGGTGCCTCCACTGAACAGTGAGTAGAGGAGATAAGGCGGCAGGGCTGCCAGAGAACCAGCAGCTCCTTTGCAGGACCGCTCTTTGTCTGACATCCACTCTGCTGTGGCTCCCAGGCCCCATGCTGCCAGCCCGACCCAGAGCAGCCCCAGCCCTGCCTGTGAGTGCACGCTCCTGGACACCGTGCCTCCAGGGCCTGGCTCCAGGTATAGGAGCAGCAGGACATCCAGGAGCCTTGTTTTCCATTGGCCCCCTGGGTCCCACTGCCAGGGAAAGTGCTCTGTAAGGGACTGTCAATCATTCCATTAGGAGCGCTCCAGCAGCAGCCAGTTTTCTCTTGTGGTGGCGAGGCAGGCGGGAGAAGCGAGGGACACCAATTCTTACACTTGTTTTTTTCCGTCTCGTCCCTGCCATTTGTGTGGACGTTTATTTCTCTTTTTATTTGTTTTTACTTGTTTACTCCTTTTTTTATTAGCTATTTTCTGCACACTTCCGGGGTTTGCTCTCAGACAGGTGTATGTGTAACTCTGCCTGTCTCCAGACAAGAGAAACACACATTTGCCCACACACTCACATACACACAGCCACACACACAGCCCCACACACAGCCACAGCCAATTAGGCTTCTGGAGGCACCGGGCCAGACGAGGCGTTTTGTCAGGCTCAGAACTCACACAAGCCGTTGGCCTATTTCATGACAACTGAATAGAATATTCTGTCTTCATCAAATACTGCAGCAGTGCACAGTTCATCATGGGGGATCATTTACTCTTGAGGAACAATAGAAAATACTAAAGGACCTGATCTGCACTGCCGGAGCTGAGGTGTTTTTATATGTCAAAGCACTCGCATGTGCATCAAAGCCCATTCTATTTCTTTCATAAAACATCCTACGCAGTTTTGGTGCTATGGCATTGATCATGATTCGAGGGATATACACGGCTGGTGAAAAGGCATGGGATTGAACATGAGGTATGATAGCAGAAGACACTTTCAGTGTCTCCGTGTTGTCACCGGCCAGATCGTTTGAATCGTCGTTGCCGTAGCGCCACCCGTCTCTCCTCGTCTGTTGTCGCTGCTGCTGGGTTATTCTCACGAGCATCTACCCCGCTAACATGAGCCTGCTGGCCACCACGTCGTGAGTTCTCACTGGCCGACCTGCTTGTTTCCGTTCATCTGCGTGGTCATCTTGGAGGCCTGTTTGTTCCTGGGTGTGTGAGGACTTTGTGAACATAGGGGACCATTCTAATCACATTGTCACACAAGGTTTAGCTTTACATACAACAAAAATAACCTGAAACACCATCCTGCTTTTCCCACGACACGTCAATCTGATGAGTTATGCCAGCAGGGCTGCTGGTGATAAGCATCTGTATCAACACAAACTTGAACCCCACCCTTATCACCTTGATATGGGGAGGGAACACGCAGCCAGTGATCCTGCAGATAGCATCTTGACATCTCAGTGTAGGCCTTGAAACGTGTCTGCCCAGACTCCTGCTTATCTTACGACAATCCATCTGTACGACCATATTTAGAAAGACGATTACCAAATCCACCATCTGCCTACTGCTATCAGTATCAGCGGTGTGAACCCGGGGAGCAGCTGAATGCTGTGACACATTACCAGGCCCTGCCTACAGTCAGGATCTCTGCGTCCGGACTCGTTTAGGTTTCGACGGTCCCTTGAGTGTGCCACTGATTGAAATACAGCGTAACACCCAGCCTGCGATTGTCAATATTAACAGCTCGGGTCTGGCCATGACTAACACTGGGTGAACTGTGTGTTTGTGTGTGTGTGTGTGTGTGTGTGTGTGTGTGTATGTGTGTGTGTATGTGTGTGTGTATGTGTGTGTGTGTGTGAGAGAGAGAGAGAGACACGCACAATGACGTTGAGGTGGGAGAGAGGAGCAGGGCTCGCCGGTGAACTGTCTGTACTCCATCATCTTCAGGGGTGGAGGGAGGGAGGAGTCGTGATCACAGGCCAGCCTGGGTGGCCAGACGGCGTCCACTTCTTCTCTCACCATATCTGCCATTCGTGTTCATCCTCGAGCTGTAAGGCTGCCAGTGGATGGACTGATCTCAGACCAGCTTTCATACCCAGAGTCCTAACTCCTGCCAGCGGGAGAGGAAGCCACAGAGACATCCCGGGAGCAGCGGGCGGCTGCGACCTGTTGCTTCTCCTGCGAGTCTCACCAGGCCTGCCGTGTCTGGACATCCGCAGTTTGGTCTGTGGAACGGCCTGTGAGTGATGGACATAGCGTGTCCCTAGAGCTCCAGTGACCCAGGGTGACATAGTTAGTGTGCCGTTCCCTCACCTCTCCCTGCTCCCTTCCCAGGCCCGGTTTGTCCATCTGGCTGGGTGACAGTAGGGTGGCTAGACCCCTGTGGTATGACAGCTGGCTAGGACACTTTGGCTCTCCACACTGGTGACATTTGTCTTTTCAAACTTTCATCAACATATGAATATAAACATTGTGTTTGTTGAAGTGTATGCATCGGGCAGTCTCTTTTTTTAATGTCTTATCCTAATATTGCACACCATGGTAACAGATTGCGATAGAGACATTTTATGATTCTATAAATCTGATTGACTGTTAGACATTAGTAAAATATTGATCTAGTTCCTAGTGTATGTTGCCAGACTGGATTCAACCACCATCATTCTGCCAACCAGTTCAATATGAGCTCACTTATTAGGAAACAGTAATCACTATAGCTTTCTGTAATGGTAAGGTGAAGTAAGAAATATCATCTTGGTCAACATCTTGTCAACATGTGTGTAGACTAATATGCCTGCAACTCTCTCTGTCCGGCAGGCCTCCAGGTGACAGGTTCACTGGAATGGTCCACATACAAGTCCATTAATCTCTACCTTTATTGTAGCTGGAGAGAGTCATATCCTTTAGGAGTATTTTATAGGCCTATAAGTTCTATCACACATTATTAAGAATGACGTTCCAGTCATTCATTACAGGTGTGCTGTATTTCCTCAGCTAAATATCCCTTTTATATTCAGGCTCAGTTCTGGATACGTTGATCTCTGAGCACCCCAAAAAAGAAAGATAAATATAAATGAATGAAATAAAAATGTCCCCGAAACTGATTTGTAGGCAATTCACACATGAAAGGAACAGCCCAATTTGCCAGACTGCTAGGGCTGATTCAAAACTAAATTACTGTACACCCACTTTGTACTCGCTTGATCAGTCAAAGAGTCATTTAGCAGATGTAGTTTGTTTACATACCTACCGACCTGTAACCATATATACATCATCATATATATTTCACAGATATTAACAATTTTCTTATAGTGCTTATATAAAAGCTGATATTTCATATGCATTCTAGTGTGTTCTGTGTACTTTTTGAGTACACTGCACACTTTGAGAGTGTTTTTTCAGACATCAGCAACATTGTGCTGAGCAGGAGGAGCTCATTTGAGCTTCTACCCTCAGATTATGTCTTTCAATACTCCCTTTCTTTGGAGCAGACTTCTCTGTGTTGGCCTCGGAACATTGAAGCGGGGGAGGATGGAAACATCCGGTCTTCCTCTGGTCGTGCAGGCCTCTCTCTACTCTCCCATTTCCTCCACCTCTCTTCTTCACTCCCTCCCTCCCTCCTCCCTCCATCCCTGGCTCCCCTGCCTCAGCTCCTTCCAGGACATGACACGCCTCAGACAGCAGCAGCCTTATCCTCCTGTTTCATCTACCCCTTCTCCTTTACCCTTCCTCCATCCTCAACACACCAGCCCATCCTTGGCATAGCACCACTCTCCCTGCCCCCATCCACCCAACACTGGCTCCCTCCATTTAATCATCTGGGAAAATATTTATTCATAGACCATTATCATTACTTCCCTGGGATGTGTTGATTAGGCTGTCTTTCATCCCCACAGTCACTTTGGACCGTGGTCATATGCCTTCAAGGTGAAATGAAAGGGTGGGGGGAGATTCTTATCGCTGGCTGATGCCGGTTGTTTCGCCTCCAAATGCATGCAGCCACAAAATAATTTTGATGGCTTAACCATCGTTCTCTTTAATATATATATATGTATATAATTATACATTTTTCATCAGGTTTTTTGGAAATGTTTGCAGACGCCCACGTTTGCATCTCGTCTTTCTAACCAGTTTTCCTGTTGCGCAACTACCGGACTAGGCAGCATATCTCCCAGTGCTCTGTGGAATAATACAATGAGACGTGATAAAGATAATGTCATCCCCTGTGCTTTGGAGCAAATGACCCGTGATAATAGCAGGAGCTAATGCAGGGAGCCTCTGAGGAGATCTGAAAGCAGATCACAGACTGTACTTGAGGAGTATTCTTCTCCTCCGCTGGCTAATACCATCAATTTGGAACAATTCTTGCTGTTCAAAATTCACTGCGACGGCTAAAACCAGGGTGGCCTTCTTCAGAGCAAGGCTTTAGAGGGCCGAGTTCACAAAGACATTTCATTTGATTAATGTTATGGAAATGGCCACACCGTTTTCAGAAGAAAAGAAACCATTTGAGTTGTATCTGATTTAAAAAAAAAATACATGGATTGAGCAACCGTTTTATTGAAGCTGCATCACACATCGTTATTCATTTTATCCTAAAGTTGTGGGTATATAGAGCTGCTCAGTCATGAACCGCGCATCTTCTTCTCTTGTCCCACATAACGTTCAGTCGACATCTTGTTGCAGTCTCCCTTTAATCAGCCCTTCCACGTCTCAGTAAGTACAGTAGTAGTAGCAGAGAGAACTGGAGCTAAAGCAGCAGCTGTTTGCTACCTTCCACGCTTCCTAATCCCATGAAGAGGCCTGCTGAGGGTGTCACATCCACACAGCCCTCTTTAGCTGGATCTTTGCTTGTGCGGTCTGCGATCAAGCCTGCCTTGAACATTCTCCAGCACATGCTCAAAGAGCCCCAGGCTGTGGGGGATCTGACTTATTTTCTTGAGTGACTTCTTACCCGTCCAGATCGTCTTGCTTTGTGTAACATGCTTAGTGTTGCCTGCTCACAGAAATAGCATGCGGAACAAGGCCAAGCTCATGAAATAAAAATCAAATGAACATGGACTGACCCCCCCTCCCCCCCAGGTTTTATCAAGTCAACCACTTTCATTTGGAATATTTACCACAAAACACCAGACTGCTTTTATGAATTAGGAACCCTTCCATACAGGCTTTTCAACATGTTACCATAGCACCGTCCTTGCTTGTGTAGTTGTCTGAGTCACTGGAACTCTGGAGCTTAGTTAACTGGCAAGGCTTTGACATGGTCAGTACCTGTGGAGGGCTGGGGTCAGGACACTGCCAGAGTTCAGTGTTCACCTCGTCTGTTGTCTCCAGGATACACAATCACAGAGAGAGTTCCTGCGCTCTGCCCACTTTGGCTTTTCAACTGCTCCGTGCTCAAACACTCACTCTGACCATTTCTAATCATCTTTCTTTCTGTATTTTTCCAGCTAACACTTCTTTAGAGAGAATCTCCTTTCCTTTTGAAACCTCACGGTCAAGGTCAGGGACTGCATGCTTGAGGATTAGAGAAGATCTGCTTTGAACGAGGTGGTTACCATCAGCTTGGGGGAGGCGTTCATGGTTCAGCACAAATCTGTTGCAGGAAATGTATACGACCAGCGTACGTTTTTGAAAACCCATCACTTATCAATCGATACTTTGTGATAGTGAAACCTGTATGCGGGGATGATGGAATATGTTGCTTTTCTTATTTTCAAGCTATCCATCAATGACAGCAAATATCCAATGAAGACCTCAGGGAGCCATTTCTCATTCATTTAAAGTTGGTTAATTTTATTTTGCAGATCTGTCTTGTCAGTGCAAGGTTACCAGATGATTCACTCTACTATATCCTGCAGTTACAAAGATCTTAAGACATTGTGTTACATATTTTACCCTTTCTTCTATTTGTCACCTAAGAACCTCGTTAGGCTCTTGGCTATACTTATCAATTTGCATGAAAGCACTCTTTGTTCTTGGTTTTAAACCCAGTGATGACCTATGTTTATTAAAATCATTGAATATGAACCGCCAGTTCTATTAAGCTGACAGCCATTTTGTAATCCTTTGTTACCATGGTGAGGACATCACTCCTGCTCCTCGGCCAACCGCTTCCTGTAGCGGTTGGCAGCAGGTTCAGAGCGTGCTCCCTCCAGCCTCAGGCTGCACTGCGACATGAACCTGTTCAGAGCCCTGATTGGCTGAGCACCGTAAAGGGGGCGAGCAAGGTGAACGCAGTGTATTTATTGCCCGTTGTTGGCAATGGGCAGGGATGAAGCTGGGCCAGGGATTGACTGACATGAGAAAGCAGACCACTATCCCACAGCCCTGCCTCTCACCACCAGACAGCATGTAGCCATGGGGAAGAGCCCGGGCTTATCGACCGCAGTGCTAGCGCTCGCTAAACTGCTGCCAACCCGCCTGCTCCTGCTGCCCATATTCCAGCTCCCCACAGGCCGTCCCAGGGCCCAACCCGGCCCGACCTGGAATCAGGCAAGTCCACACATCCAGGTGTCACTCAGCGGTGGCCTTGTTCTGCTTTGTTTAGCACCGACAAGCCACGCTCCGGCATAGAGCTGAGTGTTCTTCTGTGGCTCGGCCTCTCCCCCCTCTCTCTCTATCTCTCTCTCTATATATATTTGTATCTCTCTCTTTCTCCTCTCTCTCTTTCTTCTCTCTTTCTCTCTTTTTTTCTTCACTAAAATAGTTCTTCAGTCTCCTCCTGTGTCTGTGCTGAGGGCTAAGAGGGCTACCCACCATACTGTCCTATGCCTGCGATTAGTCCTGCTAGGAGCCACATCAATCCATGAACCAGCCAGGAGGAAAGGTCATCCCCAATTGAGCTCCTGACAGCGGATATGTCACATGCTTTCACAGCCCATCTGGTGATACCGACGTGGACCCGCTCATATGTCATTGCCCAGCGTGACATCATCATTTTCTTTAGTTTCCAACACATCCATGGCTGGCTCGCCTGTCGTCTCCGCTAATGGCTGGAGCTGAAAAACCAGCCGGGCTTCATCCCAACTCTCCTCAGAGAGTTCATTAACCAACAGCAGGACCAGGGCCAAAAACGGTGGCAGCCTGGCTATTGTACCGTCACCATGCCATGACTGTCAATATATCTGATGACCCTGAATGGGGGAAGAAAGGAGATTCAAAACAATAAATAATGGCTAGCACTGAATTATGCAACCCTTTCCCAAATGTGAGGCCTGCTACTGTATGTGCCATTGCACTTTAGCCGTTAGCATGGCGATGCTTAATGGTGAGTTGGAGAGGAAGTGACCAGGAGATGCATCTGACCAGTGATGAGAGATGGCAGAGAGCTGATTCTACAGGATATGTGCGAGACGACGCCACACTGGTAGCAATGAGCGATGATATTATTAGTCAGGTTCTGTACCTGTGCCAACATCATTTCTCAGCAGGGCCCATTAATAGAGAAAGTGTGAAATGGATTTCTGCATAGCGGTGCTCTGAGGATGATGTAGCGAGCCGAGGCCCCGTCCTGTAGCTTTCTGGACAAAACCTTTCAGTGGGCTGGTTTTGTTAGCTCTCAACAAAAGGATCCATGTTCTCAAAAAAGTCTGCGTTTTCAGTCTCGGTCACAGCGGTACTGTTTGTCCTTGGATGTACCCATGCTGTTCTAATTGTTTTTCTATGGTCTCAGGAAGGGTGAAGGCAGGTGCAGTGGTGTGTAATGAGCCGGCTGTGTCTTAAAGCTGGTTGGATGTGTCCTAGTTTATTTCCCTGCCTCTCCTTGTTTGGTTTAGCCTCCTGACCTCGACTGGCCCTGCTGGCTCTTTGCCCCATATCTGTTGCTTCTCATCTGGAGAAATGTCCCGTGATATTTTATTCATGTCCTCAGCGTATAGTCCCTGGCAGTCCGGAGGAGATAGCATGCTTTGTGCAGACGTGGGGGCAATATTCATTATGACCAAACCAGGCAGTGATAAAACAACAGTCTGCCTTCCTTGATGAATCTGCGTCGTCATCTTATTAATCCCCACACACAGCCCGGGACCCCCTCCATAGATTTTCCATCTGAACGGATTAAGCTTTCATTTCTTCTGTCCAGCGGCAGACAAGAGAGAGGGAAGGGACGCCAGAAAATTAGAGATGGACGCCTCTGCTTACATACAATTGCTGACCCCCCACCACCATCACTGTCAACACCAGTGGTTGGACCGAACCTTCCCCCACCCCACATTTTTGTTTTCCCTCACTCACAAAGATTGTGTTGTGTGCTGCCACCCCTTGTCCGCCAACACATAACCTGCCCCCCACCCGGGCATTTCTTTTCTATTTGAACATTATTCTTTGGTATAAATAGAAATGGTAAAACTGAGCTCCGCACAGATTCATTCAGAGGTTGGATAAGCCTGTTACAGAGACCTCCCACTTTAGATAAATGTTTGTCAAATTGTTAGTGACAAGCGTGACAATGACGAGAAGGCTAGGTTGCGGGGATTTAGCTGTCATTGTGTTTTTTTTGCACATACTGTTGTAATCCTACATAAAACATCTCTTGAAATATAATCTACCCTTACTGTACCTTTCTGTCTTTTTTAATCTTTTCTTGGCCAGTGTCCTGCATGAGTTCAGCAGATTCTCATAACAACAGTGCAGTGTGTACACTAATCTTTAGGAAATCAATATTCTGGCCAAAGTTGACAAAAGGCCTACTCGCCGCTTCATTCATCACGCAGAAAGTTTGAATTTGACAGGACTTGGAGTGTGGTGTTCCGCCCTGTGCCTGGCTCGCAGGCTGCACTGAGGCCCAGAGAGAGGTGGGGACTGGGGCATGGCGGGAGGTCTGGGGCTGACCTCTGTAATGACACATGTTGCCAAGATGCATCTGGGCAATTGTCCCCACTAAAGGGATTTAGGGAGAGAAAGAATGGGGGGTGGAAGATGGGTTGGGGGACTCAGGGCAGGATTTATGTGTCTGCACCAGCGCTTTTATGAGCAGCCAGTCTTCTTGTTTCTGCAGCCGTTAGCTTGTGTGTCACGGACACCCTGTGCAAATATTGGTTGTCCCTTAGCACCTGCCGTCTCTGCAGGGTCCCCCCCCACCAACCACCTCCCAGTCCTGCATCACGAGACTCTTCATTTGTCAAGCCACAAAGACATGCCAACACAATTGAGCAGCATTCCTGCAAAGCTGCCCCTTCCACTGCTATTCTGACAGTGGAACATGCTGATGGAGGGGGGGAGGTCGGGGGGTCCAATTCCCCTAGGGAGGGTTACTAAGAACTATTATGTCTGGGAGGGGGATGTCGTGAAGACATGGTTGGGGGCAAAGTGTTGATAAAGGCCCCTTATTGACCCTTGGTAACCCTTTAGGCCCATCTCCATCTTGGTCTGGGAAGTAGAGGATTGAGTTTGGGTATGAATGGGATTGCCATCGCCCCCCCCCCCCCCCCCCCCCCCCCCCCCCCCCCCCCCCCCCCCCCCCCCCCCCACACACACACACACACCACCACCACCATCTCACCTCCAAACACACACAGAGAGACTCATCCATGTCCTTAGTGCTTTGTCTAAACTGTGCTCTGGAAGTGTTTTGTCCTCATGACATGCCTCAAGTCATCATATGAAATCACCAGTAACATATGCATACGTTAGTGGTGCGGTACTTTAAGTACAACAATAAAATGTTCTGAGATAATGACTAAAATCTATTCAAGTTATGTCCTCAAATACAAGATATTGGCCAGATATATTTAGAAGTCATGAGTAAGGTTCTTTTCACAAGTTTAATCCATGCATTATTTATTTATAGTTCAAACTATTAAATGTGAAGCTTATTTTCTTCTTTTGATTTCATCCCAAGGTTATACAAATTTCAAAACAAATATAACTAGTGATTCTGTGTAGATTTAGCTTGAATCCTCCCTCAGTATTTAAATGAGCCTCTTCTGTTCTCTTCTCAGTGCTCTTATTTGTCCTAAACCAACTCAAATAGTGTGTTTTTTCGGACCTAGTTGATCTGAAACTTAATTATTGTCGATCCTCCTCAAAACACTTGCATGTACATGCAATGCATACAAAACTGTCTTAAGTTATTGTCTTAAGACCTTCAGTTATATACACCGTATAGTACATCTCTCAGCTAGGCTCTTAGAATGACCAAACCAAACCCAACCACACCTTACACCCTTCTCCCATGACCAGATAAACCCACTCTCCTTTTCTCTGGCCTGCTGAAGTGGAGTTATTCGTTTCACTTCTAGGTGCTGGAACGATCCGTCTGCCTGGTCCTCGGTGTCTGCCTGGTTCTCCATGGGTTTGTTTGAGCGTGAAGGTTAATGTTTTCTCTCATGCTGTGGAAGTTGCGGGGAGAGAGGGCTACGCTTGAAGGCAGAGTAAATTATTGATAAGTGAGAAAGGATTAGGCCCCATGGAGGTTGGGAGTTGACGGTGCCGGGGTCAGGCGAGGTGACCCCTGCTCATTGAGACGCTTGTTTGACAGTAATATATTCCTTCTAGACGCATCCAATATGACAGGGAGCAAACAGCTTTCGGTCAATCCCCCAATGTTGTGCCACATTATGCACAACGTTCACACACCCATATACACACACACACACACACCGTTGCACGTGCACACACGCACACATTCTCTCTGCAGCTGCATAGATTGACATTGATTGAGAGAACAGATTCTGTATGCCTGCCTTTTCTAAAATAGTCTCTATTTCTGCCATGTCTTTGTATCATCGGAGACCACTAACTTCTGTCGGGAAAGCAACTCTCTCCCCCGCTCATTCTCTTTCTCCATCCAGCTGGGCGTTGAGCAGAAGGGGAGTTGGGTGCGGGCGGTGGTGGTGGGGTGGGGGGAGGCTCCAGGGGGCTCCATGAGAGAGACCCGTCCTCCTCTTCTCTCCCAGCCGAGGCCAGGGCCGTCAGGCATAATGAGCAATCAAGGACACTCAGACATGTTCCCGAACCACTGGGAATCCCCCTGCGAGTGTGTGTGTGTGTGTGTGGGGGGGGGGGGGCAGCAATCATGAACTTAAAGCAAAGGCTCCTGGTGTCAGCTTCTCATCCTGCTCTCCCTTCTCTGTTACAGCCTGCTGAGAGCGCAGGGAGTGGAACTGACAACCCCTTCAGAGGCAGAGCAGGCAGTGCTGTGCTGTGTGTGTGTGTGTGCCTGTGTGTCACAATCATTTCACATGATCAAGCCTGCTCTGTGTGTTGGTTGTTTTAGCTAACAGCTCACCCTCAGTGTGGCCCTCACATTATCAATTGGCGAGTCAGCATTGAGAGGGAGGACACGACAGGGAAGTGCTGTGTCCTGTGGAACCTCAAGGCCCGTGTCAAGAGCACACTCTAAAACTCTCCCACTCAATCAAGGAAGAAGACAAGGTTACCTTGTCAAACATATGTATTGTGTAACAAATGGGAATGCACCATTATCCGGTTCCAGACAGTACATCTCAGTCAAAGTCAAATCAAGAGAGAGAATAATGCGAGTAAGAAATATATGGGTATTTTCTTTGTGTTTGCTGTACTTGCACATGCATATGTGTGTGAAATATACTTGCATAAAGGAAGTGTTTGTTTGGAATGTTGGATGCACATTATGACAACAATTCTTTGCATAAGCACACCATTGGCTCTGCTGAACTGTGTTCCCCACTAGAATCCTTCAGTACCTAGACTTACCAATGATTTATTACACTAAGGAACACTAGTACAGTGCAACAACGCCAGCTAATTGGCTGCAGATCTCTGTCCGGAAGAAGCCATAAAGGAGGAGCAAATTGCTTTAACTTTTATAAAATTAATTAATAAAGCGTGTGATGAAATGGAGACTTATCAAACAAGGCCTGCTCCCATTAAGTCCAACTCTCACAAGGCAGACTTATTAAATCCAGTCTCCAAACGGTGTTTACGTACCCTTTGGAAAGGAAAACACCAGAAATGCCGAGGCACGGAGAAAAAACAAATGAGTTTGTTCAAATTAGGGACAATTAAGAGCTTTGGATCCAATGGAGGGTGCGTAGCAGTTGTTTGAGCCTGGAACTCCTGTGGGATGAGCTCTGGAACTAGAGCTCTGTGTGTTGTACTACAGCCCTGGGAGAATGTGCATGGACCCCAACGCACATAACTAATAAAGAAAGTCGTAAAGCACGATAACATTTCTTTATTGGGTTCCAAAGCTGCATCCCTTGTCTAAACTGCTGCAGCGCCTTTGTTCAGAAAAACACCTTAGTAGCTTTGGTTATTCTGGGTTGTTTGTGTTCCACTATGTGTGGTGAGCTACTTTGGCATTCTTTTAAGGTGGTTATGGGTACAGTTGTGCTGTAGCCTTGTGGGGAATGTAGTGTTGTTAACTTGGTAATGTGTACTCCAGTTCCACAGGGTATTGTCACAGTGGTCCCGCACTGGGCCTCTGACTGTTCCTCATTTAGGCCAGCGAGGGGACATCTGTTGTGGGTTCATTACTGACCGAGCACACCCCAGCCTCCCCATCACTGACCCGCAGGCCTCAGCCTTACTCCCCAAGAGCTGTCAACACTGCACGCCTCAATACATGAAGGATTTGGAAGTGTGTGTTTGCGCAGTGTGCGGGCGGGTTGTGCGCGCGGCCTGCATGCCCGTCTGAGCGAGCGCGTGTTTCATTCGATTCCTGTCAGAGAGGGGACATGGGGATCCCCTCGGGGGTTCATTGGCTGCTAAGTCTGCTCTGCTCGTTCTGCTGCGCCACAGGTGAGAACGGCAGTCCCTTCCTCCTCACTGTACCTGAAGCAGAGCTCCACGACAGCAGCTCCTGCATACAGTGAACAGCTTATTATCTTGCTCAGATAATCTGGACATTTAAATGCTCCAGGCAAATGTCTAGCTGTGACTGAGGGTGGATTAAGTTTATAGTCTAATAGCAGCGTTGCATCATATTCTCTACTGGGGGCCAACTTACCCCTCGCCACCATCCCTCCTCTCCTTCTCTGCTCCCCTTGTCTTCCCTTTTTCTAATTGAAGCTTTAATGTGATGAACAGTGCGTTCACGTAAAGTTTCATAGCCGGAGGGCAAATAGACGTTTAGACCTTTCTCATCAAAATACCTCATAATTAGGGATGTGAAGAGGAGGGGCCTTGTGGGGGAACCGAGAGAGGATGTCTGGGGTTGGATGCGGTTCACAAGGACTTCTCCCTCCAGTCGTACATGTTCCCGTTGCTTAAAATGCTTAGCTTTGAAAGTCGATAGACATTCAAAGCTGTTCAAGTTGTCTTGTGAATAGTTTGCATGTAAAGCATTGTCAATGCGGGAGAGAGAGTACTCTCTGAATACATTTCCCAGCTTTGAAGGCCGTGTTCCTGTCCCTTCAGGCCTCTGTCTGTCAGCATCGAGCAGATTTTGTCCTTGCTTACAGGTCAGTCACAGAACACGCAGTGCATTACCGCTGAAGATGATTCACTGAGTACTCTCAGTGAATCATGACGAAGCAACGAAAGTTTAACAACAAACATATAAATGAAACAGACATTAACCTCACAAAAGAGTGAGGTTTGAAAGAAGGATGAAAGAAAACCTGCCTTTTCAACGATGTGTGTTGTTTGGGGTATTCATTCTGTCATCCACTCCTGCAAGCCTCCCTAGCTTAACATATATCCATCACTGTTTTTGTACAAACATGAGCAAGACATTCAGATCAGACAGCCTGCAGTCTTTACAATCTCCATCTCCTTGATCGTGGAAATACAGTGGGTATCCGCACGTGTGTGCATTCATGTTTGTGTGTGTGTGTGTGCCGTGGCACTTCTGGGGCCTGAGTCATTAGGTGTCTGGTTTCTCTTCCCATCATACGGCTGCTTTTCCTGCTCCTATCATGAGAAACATCAGACACCGCCTCCTCTGCCTCTCCCTGATACCACCCAGACATTCAAAACAGCAAGTGGACACTCAGCATGACAGAGAGGGTGAGGGAAGAGAGACAGAGAGAAACAGAGGGTCCTGAGAGAGGGGGGATCGTTTGAACGCAGTCATGTTCTGTGTGGGATTGGCACTGCTGGGAAGCAGTGATAGTACCATTTTATCTGCCATTCAATTACATCTTCAAGAGGATTGACATTATATAGAAAGCATATGCTAAAGTGAAAAGGTGGCATTTATGCTTGTGTCAATCATCAGGACCTAAATAGATAGTGGGAGAACCTCCTGGTTTGGACAGGGGTGGAAGTGTAGGCGTCGGTGGTGTGTTGTGATTGAAGAAGGTTGGCAGGCTCTTCCAGGTGTCATTGTGCTAGCAGATGGCCTCCTATTGTTCAGTCAGAGAGCCCCATCAGGAGATTCACCATGTTTATCTGGATGCATTGGGCCAAGTGTGCCAGTGGATGATGAGGTGTGTGTGTGATAGTTTTGTCATTCTGTGCTCAAAGTAGAACGTTTCCTCGCAAGCCCGTCTCTTGAATGCAGACTCAATGCCCACTCTCTGCTACAATGCCATACATACTAGGATGCAGCACAGTAAGTAGTTAAGTAAACAGATTACCAACACAGCTAACAACAAATGTTTTTTTTTTTTTTTTTTGTGTGTGTGTGTATTTTTCCCAGTGATGTTTTATGCATCAACCAATGGCTAACTGAGATAGTTCCAGGGATGGATCCCCTGCTGTTCCGTCACTGGTTTGAACCAGAAGGGGCAACAGAGCTAAGGCGCCCTGGCTCGGGTGTTTGTTCTGGATATCATTTGTTCCACTGGGTACGTCCAACGATGGGACAACAGGATATGCTGAACAGCATTCCTACAGCTAGCACTATCCCCCCAGTGAGATCTGAAATGCCAGACTAAACCCAATAACACCAGCGAAGCCTTCAGAATTAGTTTAATCTTGTCAATGAAAGGCTGTTGAATTGGTTTCTCTCAGAAACATATTATGTGTTATGCACAGATGCTACTTTGGTTTTACCTAGCCACACAGTACATACAATAAGACGGCCGGGCTATTGCACATGTTTTAAATGACTGTCTGTCGGTTCTGTATGGGCTTTATGTTCTGAGAGAGTTGACATAATGACATGACATGAATCAAGCGTCCATATACCCATATTGTGTGTGTAATACTCTCAAACCAAAGATAACTTAATGACCTGGAATCTCATACAGCAGTGCAACACTGTTACAATGACTGTGAGCTCATGGCTGCATGAGTATTCTGTATGCGACATCCATGTACCCAGGTGCTTCAGTGGGGGTTAGATTCAGTGTGGGCTTCTTCTCTGGCTCGGAAATCTCCAGAGTCCCATAAGGCCTGAGTCTAAAACCAGCCTTGGGGAATGAAGTCCGTGAGCTACATCACTGATCAGATCTCTGTCTCTTTCTCTCGGCCACTTCAAGGTAGGGAAAAAGGGCGAGAGGGAGGGAGGAGTGTTTGTGTGCATATGGGTGTGTGGGTTAGCATGCGGGTGTGCATGCATATGTGTTTGGGAGTGAGGAATAGAGTGGAAGGAAGAGATATAGTGAGAAAGATAGTTGGAGAGAGATAGAGAAAGATGCAGGATGAGAGAGCGAAAAAGAGGGAAGATGAGAGAGAGAGGGAGAGGGGGAGGATGAGAGAGGGATAGAGAGAGAGTATGAGAGAGAGAGAGAGAGAGAGAGAGAGAGAGGGATGATGAGAGAGGGAGGATGAGAGAACAAGTTGAGGGTTCTGAGATGGAGACCACTCATCTTCAGTCTGATGAAATTGGTAGTCAGGAAAAGCACCCTGTCTGTCAGTGATGGCCTACTTTGAAAGTGAAATACCAACTATTGGAAAAATAGAATGCCAATACAGTACTTAATATGCGTGCATATCTGGCTAGTGCAAGGCACTGAGGTTATACCTGAGAGGAATTTGAAATTGCCGGCCAGGTGCTTCATTCCCTCTGAGACTTCAGGGGGAAAGAGTGTTTGAAGTCCCAAGAGAAGGACGTGATTGTGGGCAGCAAGAGAAATCATAAGTTCCCAACACACATGCCGCTGCCTGAATGTCTGAAGCAAGCCTTCCTCTGTGAGTGCGTGTGCGTGCATGCGTTTGCACGTGCGTTTGTGGGTGCCTGCACGTGCACATGCACATGGTTATTCGATATTGTATATTCATGGAAAGAGTTTGCTGTTTGGGTCTTTTTAAAGGGATGCAGGAGCTTGTTTCTTCAGCTGAATAGATGTTTTTGCTGAGCTGCCATCCTATGCTTGTATCTGTTTTTTTTTCTGTTCCCCCTCCCCCCCAAGATGTTCACAGTCCTTTACTTACTCAAACTTGCATATCATAAAACACTGCCAAGCCGATTTCAACCGTTTGGATCCAGTGCGTTTAGAAGAATGTGCCATCTCTCTGCCAGTATAGAGACATCATTGGAACATTAAAACGAGACAGCTTCACCATGATCCCAACACATTGCCTCTTCTTAGTCACATTTCCCTTAACAACAAAACATTGAAACGGAATCTTCTTTGAAATAGAGAACATAAATATCCCCTATGGGGTGGGACAACAGACTCCTTTATTTATTTCTTTTTGAACAGATGTGTGTGCTGTTGTATACTGTGCCATTTCTCATTCTGTTTCAATATAAAAAAAATGTCAGGGTAATGACTTGCTTGGGTTTGGAAAGAGATAAGAGAGAGAGAGAGAGGGGGGGGGGGGGGGGGGGGATTGAACCCCTCCTCTCTGTTTTAAGGGGATGGGTGTGCTATTTGATGTCAGCCGCTCGGCCTTCTCCCGGCATCTCTGCAGCGACCTTCTCGTTTCCCTTTGGTTATTTGACAAACGCACCCCAACAGACTTACTGTCACTGTCTGCGGCACGGCTTGGAGGCGACCCCTCCCCAGCCCGTCCATGCTGCAGTCCCAGATAAGAACGTCCGGGCTGGGCAGGGGGTGAGACATAGTCCTGCCGTCTATCTCAACCCTGGAGGCCCAGACTGGGCTTGGCTCAGCTTACAGCCGTCACATTCGCTGTCATTAGATATGGGCAACCAGCAATGGTCCACATGTCCTTTCATGATGAGGTCAGGCTTCTTTTTCTGCTCCGCTTTCCGCTGAGGGCTTTCATTTTATCTGTAGGATCTCTGAACTTGTAGACAACCTCCTCCTCCTCCTCAAATGGTTGCCGCCAGTCCCTCACAGATAAAGCTGAATCTGGTTAGGATATCGTCAGAGGAAGAGAGGGGGAAAACAATTTGATGATGAAACAGGGGAACATCTTTGCATGTTCAAAAATGGGCCTTTATTTGAAGCATCTGTCTGTTGTTCTATGTTCCTGCTCTCCGTCCAGTCTTTATCAGTTTACCCTCTCTCCTAGCGGATGTTTACTGGCTTGTCTGCATATCAGAAGAAAACTCATGTTGTTTACATTGGGTTAATGTGGGTTACATTGGGTTAATGCGACTTACTGTAAGTCGCTCTGGATAAGAGCGTCTGCTAAATGACTAAATGTAATGGTCACTAAGTGGTTCTAACACTCAGAAGGTGTTTCCAATCATCGTCATCAATATTGTTATTATTATTATTCAGCAGTAGCAACATTGCCATCATCACTACTAATAGTGACACATCAAGAGTTGCAGCAGGCAGTTTTTAATCACTTAAATTAATGTGAAATAAAGAATTATACTTCTAAACTATGTGTGGGTGAATTGTGTTCAATATTTGAACTCCCATGTTGATATATATTGTGATTTACAGTATTTGTATCATCTGGCTGGTCTGAAAGTGTGTTTGTGTGATACATGCATGTTCTTTGCGTGGGTTTGGGTGTTGAGGGTGGTTGTCGTCAGGGATTTGGTCATACTGAGGGATCAGAGGTTCTACAGTCCCCTGAAGAGATCAAGGCCAGTCAGAAACACTGCAAGAATTGACAAGGTTGGTAAATAAACCAGAGAGAGAGCATACATTCCTAAGATCACTGCGTGCCTTTGGACGTGTTCGCCTTCACGCAATCTCTCCATCTAACAGCACCTAGTCAAAGGCATGGAGCTGCAGGAGTCTGGGTTTGTGCTTTTGATCAGCCCACCACATCAACTTTAGTGGAGGACGAACTCCGCCGGCCGCATTCCACACCTGAGTGGAGATTTTAGAGCACGGCCACCTTCTGAATCATTTACACACCTATTTTGCATCATCTCAACCGAACGACGATGGGGATCCCTGCAACATTACAACGAGGGTTCGGTGCCAAGCATAAGCATTCGCCTAAGAAGCTGACTGCTGCTGTTTTGAATCACGCTGCTTTTTCACAGGTGTGCTGAACCGTGCCTATTCTTTACTTTGGCTTTGAAACACACACTCGCTTGTAGAGGGGGATCAGAGAGACACCAAGTCATGCTGCCACTTTTAACATGTCTCCCCCCCCCTCCCGCATTGATCTTCTGGTGGTTCAAAAGTATGCACGTGGCTCTGGTTATTATCAAATTACAGAGAGACACTGAGTATTTGTTTTCCTCTCTACCGGAATGCCGGGTGGGGGGGGGGGGGCTGTAACAGTGTGTCTGTTTGGGTTGGTTCCTTTCCTGACCAGGGTTTCTGTCAATATCCGCATTTCCTCCCGTCCAGCAGTGACCCCGAGGCTTGCTCGTAAAGGGCCGCTTGTAATTCGATGTAGTTTATGGATTTGTTTTCTCCTCACAAGCCACTCTCTGCATGAACTGTGAAGCCAACCCCACGGCCAATACAGAACACTTTCGGCACCCCGAGTCCTCCCTCTCTCAATCTCTCTCACTCAGACCTAACCATAGAGTCATTGGAGATAGTTACCTTTTTGTAGCAAGATTGAGTTGGTATGCTTCGGGTGCTTCTGCTTCTGCTGTCGGTCTGGCGCAATAATGACCAGTGTGGCTGCGTGGGTTTTTACAGCTCTCCTCTATTGGCAGCTAGACTGCTTTTAACAAGGCCTAGCGGAGCCCAGAGTCAGCGGCCTGGAGGAGCTATCTCCGAGCGGTGCAGACAGTGAGGTAGCAACAGGCTTCATAAATGCTCCGCCAGGCTTGGTGGGGATGCGAGTGCTGGGGGCCACAGGTCACCACCCCGGGCCCTCGGATACCCGTAATACCACCGCAGAGGAGGTTGGAGTCCTGTTTCTACACATGCCAGTGGGCTAATCAATACCTCAGTGTGAGCTAGGAACAATAGCCCACCCCGACACACCGGGCCCACCTCCCCTAATGGAGTCTATCATTATAACTCATTAAGGCTGACTAAAACTGTTACAACTCTCGCTATTAAACCAAACAAGAGGGACCGTAATCAAGGTTGCACTCCCAACAGGATGTAATGTTGCACACAATGTTCTTGGAAGCCAAATCAGAAATAATTGGCCGTTAGCCACCAGCGATGTCACAGAGCTGTAATGAAGGATGTTTTGAATGACACGTTCGTTCTCTCTCTTTCTCCTTCCTTCTCCTTCCTCATCTTCTCCTTTAGTACCATAATTTCAGTTTTTATTTTTATTTGGTACTGTCTTGTTTCTTAATATCCATTGCATGCATTTTTTTTCTTTGCCTAATTTCCAACCAATGTGTCTTTGTTTTCTTAAGGTTGTCAGCCGCCCTGAGGTTCTCACCGGAAGTGGTTAATGTGTAATGGAGGGCTGAGGATCTTGTGAGAGTGTGTGGGTTTCCAAAGGGGGGTGGGGGGGGGGGGGGGGAGGTTCTCTGGGGGATGGCCTGAGTAACATAAGCCATCAGGGCCAGTGAGAGATCTTTCTCTCCATCTCTCTCTCTCTCTCACCCTGACCAGCTGACCTGGTACTGAGAAGTCCATGTAGTACACACCAGTAACCAGCACCATAGAGGGTATGTCTGTCTGTGCCTCTTTCAGTATCTCTCTACTTCTCTCTTTCCTTCTCTCTCTCTTCTTTTCCCTCCTTCTCCATCTCTTCTGGTTGCTAGTGGCTCTGTCTCCCTTTGTCCTCAGACCCCTCCCCTCTGGGTCGGAGCGATGATGGAACATAACTTCCCTGTCGTTTTGATCCGTTATGCATGGGGAAAAATACAAGGGAGGAAGGGAAGGAGGAAGGGAGGGAGGTACGAAGCGAGATGCTTGCGAATAGTGCATACAGTAAGTCAAAGCAGGTACACAGCTTTATAACTACACAGGCAACAGATTCAAATGCAGTTCACGGCTGAGCTCCTCCTCACACTATGCCCCCCCCCCCCCCCACCACACACACACACACTCACACACACACCCCTTCTGATGCTGAAGAGTGCATATTTAATCAGGGCATGTCTACTCTGACACCTCCATGTCACATGAGCATGTTTGTGTGTAGGCTGTCTGAAGAATGTCATCAGGAAGTGACACGGAGGAAGCTGTTACAGCCTCAATCACACATCTCAACCCAGCCCAGGTCCCCTACCTCACTATAGACTCAGCACTCAACGCCTGTCAAGAATTGTTTATTATAAGCTAGAGGGGAGGCAAGCAGCCTCCCCTCTAGCTTCCCCTCCCCCTTTTTTTGCAGGCAGCCACAGCTGTCTGTATATGGGATTGTGGACTTACAATTATACTGTGCCTATCTTCTCCCTAGCGTAGTTGATTCTATGGGATAAGCCTATTGCAGCTAACAAGCGTGGCGCCTCTCTGCCTGAAAAGGAATAGTCATTTTACCCTCCTCCTCCTTATCCTTCAGCAAACCTTGACATTTTCGTTCGCCGACATGTGAAGTATTTCTTAAGTCCTTTCACACCTTCATAGACAAATTGGATCAACCTATCGGTTAACCTTCAAGAGAAGGGATAATACTACTGCACATTTCTAAAACATAAACCTTGTAACGCTGAGCTGCAGCCCATCAGCTTGTTCCACAGGTGACAAAGCTTCATGTCACATCTCTCCTTGGAGCTTTCAACAGAAAGTAACAGAAAACCAGAAGCAACCTTTCCCTCGGTGTGAGAAGAAAAGAACAAGACAATAAACAAGTTTTACCAATAGTGAAAAGGAAAGAAGCCCGGTAGGTTGACACGCCGGCGCTCTCAGATCAATGTCACTCAGTAAACACTCATGAAGTGCAGTCACACAACTGATGTCACCTCAACACTGGTGCACAGGAAGTGATGTTTGAAGAGCCAATTATGACTTCAATACGAGCAGGACAGGATGCTGGCAGCATCCTAGAGAGGTAGCTTCTCAGCAGTCATTATATATCTGTAGCAGGGAGGTTGTCTGTGGCATCAGGGAGGGTTTGAACCTCAGGGCTAGTGGACGTAAACATGACCAGAAGGGGACGCGGGTCAGAGATGGAGGCGGTGAGGAAGAAACAAAAAAACTATGATGAAACTCCAGACTCCTCTGGTTCAGAATATAAATGGACCTTCACTCCTTTTTTCTCTCTGCTCCCTTGGTGTTTTTGATCATGTCGTCATTCTGAAATGTGTAGGGAGGGATGATGAAAGAGAACAAAATAAAAGGCCGTGTGGTAAAACAAGAGGTCAGAGTAGGTTCAGTCAGTTGAAAGATGAACATAATGGAGGCTCGTTGCAAAGAATCCAAAGCAGGTTAGTAATGAATTAAAGATAAAGGGAACTTTATCAACGAGGACCATTCAGCAACTTTTGGCACCATGCAATCCTCCCTTTTAATAATTGACTGCTACTGACTATTTCAGAATAAATATTGAAGAGTGTGGATGGACATTCTAAAGCAGGACAGATGAGAGGTCCATTGGTCTGGTGATACTGTGTTTCCAGCTCCCTCCAGTCCTTCTTCACTGCATAGTCATTCTATGGCAGACCTTGGACCTGTGTACAGGGACACCGTTTGAGATAATAAAGGCTATAGCGATACCAGTTATCCTGCCAAGAGACCCTTCCCCACCATACTCTAATCTCCACCCACCACGAGTAGAGCGACCAAAGTTAGGCTGTGAGCTACTCTGCCAACTTCCCACTACCACCCAACACGGCCTCCGCCCTAATGGACACTGAGTGCAGTGGTCCGAAACCCCGGCCATGCATCTCCTCCACTCAGATGTGATGGGTCACAGCGGGCTACCCCGACACGACCGGAGAACAGGTTCCTGGAGCTTATCGTCTGTCAAGCCTAATCCTTAGGATACCCTCAGGAGTCCTGCTTTCCTCGCCAATTTACCAGGGTGGTCCGTAGCCTTCACACTCTCTCGCTCTCTTCAGACAAATGAGGTGGAGATGTGGACAGATGAAGGTAATTTGCCTAAGGATGTTTAGGCTTCGGTCCACTTCAGTTGCTATTTGATGAGATCCATGGAGACGTCGCTGTTTACATCTCCCTTGAACATATCTTAATCAATAAGTTGTCACTGTTTCAATATTTGGGTGTGTAACGCTCAGTGCTCTCTGGCAACCTTCCATTCAGATCATATCACTTGTGTTTCTCCATCTCATCTGAAGGCTAGCCTGTGGGCTGTGCTGGGGAACATTTGGGAGTCTGGAGATTCCTCCTGGAGGGTCAGACATTAGTAATGTTCTGGCATCTGAGATGTGAGTGCATCCCTGGATGACTGGGATCCAAGAGAGCAGTCATGGCTGGATGACTCCTGAGCCATTCCAGGGTGATTCCCACTGGACGCTACCCGACTCCTCAACACGCAGGTCACAGTTTGAGGTCATTTAATGGCAGCGTTGTGGGTTACTGCTTAGGATCTGCGTGCCGTCCTTCCATACAGACTAGATGGAACAGCTAAGTGTGACCTTCTGGTGACTGACATCTCTTAGGTTCTCAGGTCAGTGGCTCTGGTCAGATATGGAGATATATGGAGGGAGAAACGGAGAGAGAAAGAAAGATAACATTTGTGGGTGTAGAAAAGGTAGAAGTGGTCCAGATTTTCATGTTGGGCTCGGCTCCAAGCCCAGCTGTGTGTGTGTGTGTGTGTGTGTGTGCGTGCATGCAGGCGGGGGTTGGGCCTCTCCCATCATATTGAAATCATTACTGTGGCTGGGGTCAGTGTGTCACACGAGGGAACTCCTAGTTCCTTTCCAACGCCCCCCTATGCTGGGTCTGCAAACACCAGCTGCACTGAGACACAGAGGGAGACTGAAAGAGAATTTAGAGACCATAAAATAGAGCACAGTTGACCTTGTACAGACAGACAGTTGAATACACTGAGAGACAAGCATTCAAGCACACGAACATACGCAGATGTAACACAGACACAGGCGAGCCCATTTCTCTCTAAATCTCTCTTTCTCTCTCTCCTTATTTATCTCAATCACTCTCACACACACACTCACAAACACAACCACACCCACATTTTGCGAGTGCTTTCCCTCTACCTGATCCTCACCAGTGAGGGCACACATACTCCATGATTTCCATCATTATCATTAGCAGGCACTTCCCCATCTCCCTGTTATCATTAGGCATGATGATGATTGCATGGACGGTAGCTCCTCCTCTCCCCCAGCTCCAGCTCTCATTCTAATGGCCTCACCTTGGCGGGGGGGGGGGGGGGTCTCACCGCCCCTGACATGCCAAGGTCAAGCATGGCAGCGTCACGCTGTTATTCAAATGCCCGGACCAGTTAGTGCTCTCAGAGCCAGATGCTCTCAGAGCCAGATTCTACCTGTCCAGTCCACAGACATGCAGGCATGTTGTATCTGAGTCCCTGGTCATCAACCGAAACCATGCATTCCCCAGAGCTTGCCCAAAATGGTTTCCTTATCGATAGATGTGCGTGCGTGTTGGTGTTGCTGCTTCTTGCATACTGTGTGTGTCACAATACACGATCAACACATGCTCATCGTATTCTCACAATGGAGGCACATTCTTAATGTACACTCAACATTTGGAACTAGGGGACTATATTAACATTTATCTGGGTTAGTTGTATATCTATAGTAGCCTGTATATCCAGACACTTTTTTTATTGACTGGCCTTATTCGATCAATAGTGGTTTGCTATCCCCAAAGAAAAAGAAACAATTTCAGGTCCCTGAGTGAAAGAGAAAAAAGGATTGCCATTTTCAGAGCAGGAGCACGCTTTTGAGATCTTAGATTGAGGGAGGAGTGGAGAGAGGGGTTTACATCCAGACAGTAAATTGGCTTGGGGTTGAGCGAGAGACCTCTGTTTAGCCCTAGTCAATGGGAAAAAATTGGTCACAGCTGGAATTCAGTGGTCAAATGGTGTTTTCAAACCTTGAGTGTGATCTCTATTTTAGGAGGTCCCGCTGGTTATTCAAGGTGCAATTTGGGACCGTCAACCACCACACCCTGTACCTAGTCAGAAGACATTTAGTACCCTGTTTGTCTACTAACCCCCGCTCCTTTCTTTTCTTTTTTCGCTTCATACATTTTTACTCGCCCACCAAAACTCCCCCACACATTGACCCTGACCTTTGGTGGAGGATTTCACCATCTGTGTTCAGTTTTCACTGGAGAAACTGAAAGAGATACAGTGCTTCAAAGTCAACAGGCCCTGAAACATGGCAGGCTAGTGTACACTAGGATATTTAACTGCCTTAACTTAACTTCTCAGTGACTCAAAGGAAGAAAAAACTAAACTTTTGACAAGACACTATAGAGCAATACTACCAAATCAAAGCTGGGTTCACAGACAACAATAATGAGTTCCACATTGTCTCATTGTAGCCACTCATTCCCACCTGTTAGACACCCAGCCATAGTGTATATAAAAGAAGAAAAAAAAAACACCAATGTTATTTAGCTGACCATCATTCTTTGTGTGCCTTGTGTTTGCTCCATTTGTTCAGACCAAAACACTAACCCTTGAGAAAAATGGGTCATAACCACAAACAGTTTTAAATAGTCTACTAAAATTCAATGGAAAGCTTAATATTAGAATACCTTTTGTCTTAAAAGTATCTGAGAACATGGACTTTATCTTCCTAGCAGGTTCTCCGGTCATGCCGACATACTCAATGAGTTCTCAAGCGTTGCACATCCCTGTCTGCTACAGCTATGTATTACAGCAGCACTGTAACATGTCTCTACTTCCTTCCATCCTGTCTGCTTATGAGAGGCTGGCAGTTGAAGTAGCTCAATCCACATCATGGGTCCCAAGAAGAGATGAAAATGTATTGCATGGATGGACAGCCAGACTCCAACCATGTCTTCTCCACTATTTAATCAACTTAAAAATGTGTTTGTAGAAGACCTGTCATTGTTTCTCTTGCTGTTCCAAAAGTCCCTCCCTCCCACATTGCTCGTGGCATGCCGCACTGGGACTGGCGGAAGTAAACACGGTTGTGTTTAGCTTGCTAATACCCTGGACTCCTCTGGCCATCTTTAGGGAGATATCACATGGCAGAGAACCAGCACAACTAAGGCGGGCCAGTAAACAGACTGAGCGCCCAAGTGTTGGAGAACTCTGGTATCAGGAGGCCCCACAGGGCTAAGCTCCATCCAAAACTCACATACAAGGCATAGACGGACGCCAAGGCAGCATTCAAGAGCCAATCATTTTTTCTAGTGGGTGTATTTATGTATTTAGTTTTTCAATAATATCCCTCCCCTTCTTTTTGGCTTTTAGCAGTCTCTATCTGTCACTCCCCCCTTCCTGTGATAATGAAATGTAAGTATTATTCTGGACCAGGATGGACTTACATTCATGTGGTTATCTTGGCAATGGTTGATGTCTTATGTTATTGATAAAACATGATTGTGAAACACGGTTTTCTTCTTGAAAATGTGTTTCCTCCCTTTTCAAGATTTAGTTTCAACCAATTGCTGTGAAATACTGACTATTTATATCACCCTGGCACATTCCTCCTGTCTGACTCGCATGGTCAAGATCAACCAGAGAATGGTATCTATTATTTCTTTTGTGAGCCATCTGGTCCTACTTTTAACAACTTACTACATTTCCTCTGAACACCATAGCAATACAAGCTGCTCTGAAGACATTTGTTTGTATTCCAATCCTATTTGCTTCCTGCCTGTGCTCAGTGTGTCTTTACCCAACATTAATATCTTGGTGTAATAGGGGTTATCCATAAAAACGTAACGAGCCATCTGCACTTATTTTTATTGTTTGTCGTCGTTTCAACGGAAGCTTGTTGCTGGGAGGCTCAGCTTGCAGTCATTTCCAACATGTCCAGATAGAAGCGTCAGGCCTCTCCCCTGCTCACTATAAACCAGTCTGAGCGAGCGAGAGACAAACACTCTCACATCCATGCTAAGTGCTCATTTTTCGTGTCCAGGGACAAAGTAAATAAATTAACAATAATAATCGCTGGTGCTCCTCACTGTTATTAATGTGTGATTAAGATTGCATTATCCCCACGTGCTAGCCTGAAAGCCTGTCAAACAAACGATACGTCTTGACGAGACACGGGTCCGGCCTTTCATTGTGTGTGACAGCTTCAGCAAACCTGCCGGCTGCCAATTTCACCCTCTTCCTCCGCCCAGTAGAAACAGTGATCCTCTAAGTGGACGCATGTGAGATTGCATTAACAAATACCGGCTGTGCAAAAGAGGGATGGTGATGTTGTCAGAGTATTATGTTTTAGCCATTGGACGGCTAGTAAAACACGTTTGATTTTGGCAATTGGTTCTTATCGACTGTCAGGCCAACCTCTCTTGGGGAGGTTGAGTGGTTAAAGCTTCCTTGGCAAGCAAGGCAACCTGGAAACCTTCCTTTTCTTCCTCTAATGTCCGTGCTTGTTTTTCTCTGAGATGAAAAGGAGTCACATGACAAGTGAAAACGAGGCGTTTGTCTCTCAGTTACAGTTCCAACCTGAAACATAGTCGTTTGTGGTACTAAGTATCTTTATGCCGAACCATCTGGTTCTCACCATCCATCTAGTTATCCCGCCGTTCATCTCCTGTACCCTGAGACACACTGGCCCTCTGAGTGAGTACAAACCCTCCAGGACCTGCTTGTCCACAGCACTGGGGAAGCGTGAGGGACATGCGCGGCATCATTGAATCAGCCGGCATGGAGCAGATAGCAGCCAACACCTTCCCTCAACGCTGCTCAGGGCCCCGGCGGGGCAGCAGGGATCGTGATGGGATGCTATCAGATCGGAGGGTATCTGTTTTACATTAGCAGAGGCTCTGACTCTCCGCTTAATTTGAGTTGTCGGCGCAGCCTCTTGTGGGAGGGGGGAAGGTGGGGGCCGTGGGGAGGGAGGGAGGGAGGGAGGGAGGGAGGGAGGGAGGGAGGGAGGGAGGGGAGGACAGCTGAGGAGCTGATGTACAGATCGGGAGTCCTGCTGACAGCGTGAGGCCCCCAGGTGGGCCATCTAGCTAGGGGGTAGGGAGGGTGGGGCATGGGGGTTGGCGGGGGTGCTGTTTGGACATCGATATGGATGGACTTCTCCACTCCTAAAACAAGCACACACGTCCACAGGGGGAGATCAGTGTTTCCTGATGTTTTTATTTTCTCTGGGAATCTTGTTTCTTTGTCTGGGCGTCTCTCCTCGAGAGAATCCCAGCGAGGGAGCTGGATCCCTGCCACCACGCTGAGTAGAAACACACTCGGCACATGTTCCGCCTCCACCAACTGCCTTCACACATGACCCAGGGCATTGGTGGTCTGTGATGTCATCATCAGAGGATCTGTCACTAAACTCTCCATGGTAACAGGGTGGTTTGGGCAGTGTTGGGTAACTATGACCTATTTGATAGTCCACTTGGGATGTTATTACCCCGAAGCAATAACATGAGATGTTCCGCAGGCTTGTAGAATCAAGGGACTCATGATGTCATACCTCCAGATTGGTCTCACAATCTCGCTATGTGTTCCTGTTACAGTGTTATTTTCTGCACTGAAAGTATAACAATACCTCCATGTCCTCATCAAACTTTGATGATTTTGATTTTTTTTTACAGGTTTTTCAAGCACCTCGTTCCCATTATTATTTTAACACCCACATGTCCAATTTCCAATGCCTCACTTTTCACACTCAAAAAGAATTGGACAGCCAGTCCTAATTTAGCACCCTTCAGACAGTTTTGACCGGTCCGGCATTTCACTCGCGCTCCACAAACCCATTAGGGAACACTTTCATCAACTGCCTTTCTAAAGTTGGCCCACTTCTTGGGATCAGCACTCTGTTCGGCCTCTTACTGTAGTGTGGGAACGGGAGTAGCCTGAGAGCTCCTCACAATGCTGGTTCAACTCCTCCTCCGAATATGATGTGGTGAGGTTAAACCACCCCACTGTCACGGCTCAGCAGACATCTCCAGGTTTCTCCACCATGTATAAACAGTGTGATCCCTCCAGTCATGTGTCGACAGCACGTCAGAGTCTGCATGGCGCCTCCAGCCTTTCTTCTCCTCCTGGCTCAGGAGATGCTACCTCTTTGATTGTTTCTTCAAATATGCAGATAGTTCCAGGGGAGCGGGTTGTTTGTTCTAGATTTCCTGGGAGACTCCCACCTTGGGCTTAAATAAATAGAGGAGTTGTGATGATTAGCGTTGAGGAGCGCTTGCAGCTCCCAGAAGCCATCAGGAGGTAGATGAGGAGGAGGAGGAGGGGGGATGAGGAGGAGGGGGGGGGGGGAAACAAGGAGTCTTCCCTCCTTCTGCTGCTGTTGCTACACCTGAGTATACACAAACATGCACCATACCCCTCCCTTCCCTGTCATCCTCCTCTTCCTTCTCTTCCTCTTCCCTTCATTCCTATCAGTTTTCTCCCTGGGGCTGGCTCCTAAGAAACTCTGATAGTAAGCTAATTTGTTTTAGGGGTGTCAGAGCTATGTGTGTGTGTGTGTGCAAGTACAGTACACACACACACACGTTTGTTTCTAAGCCCATCTATGGACAGTTAAGAGGCTGATTAGCTGACACATAGTGTAAAGAATCACCCTGACTCACTGTCATGGAGATAGAGACTTGCCTTCTGAGTCCTTGTCCAACACGTATGGTATTAATGCAGGCTGTGTGCTCAGCCAAGCAGTAGTGTGTGTACCGCTCTCCAGGATTACTGCGAGAACACAATTATCTCCTTGGCTTTGGGAAGCTGACAGACTGAGCCTTGGGGAAGTGGCTGTGTTTGTCAACTATCCACTCAATTCCTCTCTCTAGCTCTCTCTGGCTCTCTCTAGCTCTATGTCTCTCTGTCTCTCTCTCTTTCTCTATCTCTCTCTTTCTCTCTCTTTCTCTCTCTCTCTTTCTCTCTCTCTGTCTCTCTCTCTCTCTCTCTCTCTCTCTCTCTCTCTCTCTCTCTCTCTCTCTCTCTTATTCTCACACACACACACACACACACACACATTTCTAAGGCTGGATGACCGAATGAATTAATGTCTGTCCCCTTCTTATAAAAAACCCACATGTTCATGGCTCCTATATGTGAAGTGGTCTCTTAGGTATCAAACCTATCTGCTGTATTCTTAGCTATGCCTATATTGATAGATCGTCTTTCTCTTTTCTTTTTTTCTGATGTAGTGAAAAAGGACGTGGTGGAGACGGATGACAGGATGACACAATTCAAGAAAAAAGCCAAGGAGCTGCGCATTCTGGACTCGAAGACGGCTCAGAATCTGTGTAAGTCTTTTTACCGCCCTTTATCCACCTGTGTCAGACCGTGCAGAGCCCCTTGTCCCAGCGGGTTAGCTACTGTTAAAGCTCATTCATGATAATGGGCCTAAAGGACCACTAAAGTGTTATGCCAGCAATGTTTCTCACATAGTAGTTGCAGATTCCAAACATCTGTTAGCTGGTCAACCTGTTTCTCAATGCTAGTTATGGCAAGTGTTTTGTTTTGTTTGTTTTTTTTCATGAAAAAGAAACAACCATGCAACCATGCTTTTTTTTTTTACAACCATGCTTAACATTGTTGCTTAACATGCAAACAAGGCCTCAACTGGGATATTGTTCTGGCCATGCCATGTCAGTACATGTTTTATTACATTTTCTGGCAGTAGTTCAAGGGTCACGGCTGCCACACATGGCCGAGCCTCTGCTCTGGTATAACCTGCGAACCAAACGAGAGGGGGCACCAGGCGCTGGCGTGGGGGGGTTATTTGTGACAGTAGCAGCAGCAGGTGTGGACCATATGCTGGAGCTGACGCCATGGCGTCTGGCCACGGCCCTGACCTCTGTTGCCGGGCTGGCACATCAGTGATCAGTTATTTACCAAAGGGTTTGGAAGCCCCCTGGGTGCCTTCCATCGTATCGACAGGTCCTAGTAGTTTTGCGCACACACAAACACTCCGATCCATTCCCTGTGTCCCTCCCCCCGGTGCCGTCTCCACAAGGTATGAGGATTAATTAATTTAGTTGCCTTGGAGAAGACTTCTGGTGATTGATGAGCAGTTCACGAGAGGCCTGTTTTTATTGTGCCCCCACCCTTACTGGTCTGGTGCGTTGCTGTGGATATCCCTTACCTTAGACATGCCATATCTCTAGTATCGCCACATGAAATATTCATGGTAAATGCTAAAAGAACAGGTCACCAAACCATCCTTCTGGTCTATCCCTGTTTGTGTTTCTTTTTTACTGAAAGAGCACTGGGGATCTGCAACAGAATACATCAACAGAAGATGAATACATTCATGTTTGGGAGATGAATCTTGGTGGTGTTGTTGAGGAATACACAGGCATAGCGAGGTGGGGATATGTCAAAAATATGCAGAGGGAAAATACTCGCCCCCCCCCCCCCCCCCACACACACACACACACACGGCCTTCTAGCTGATAGCAGTCATGTCGTCTGAAGACTGTTAGAGCCTTACATCACACGGATCTGACAGATGAATGATATCATCGGTGCAAACAGTTGGGGTGTATATGTCAAGTGTGTGGAAAAGGGATTTATTTTGATTGGGTGAGCATGAGGAGGGGTTATGTGTCTTCATGCATGTGTGTACATAAGTGTGTGTGTGTGTGTGTGTTTGCGTGTGATAGCTATGGTCTAATTTAGGCTATCTAATGGAGGGTGCTGATTGGAAGAAGATAGAAAGATGTTGTTCAGATTTGGAGTTTTATTAAGTTAAAACCTGTAGTCAGTCAGCTTCTTGGACATTGACTAGACATTGAGGCAGCATCATTTTGGAAAAGGACTCTCCTTCTTCTCCACCTCCGCTACATGATCCTCAAGCCTCATTCAACTCTGTGGATATTTCTTCAACATTTTTTTCATTTTTTTCTAACTACCCTGGGAACTGGGTGGTAGTCCAGCTGAAACAATAGATATGTCTGGTCTAAACCTGCAGAGTGGGGGATAGAGAGAGAATCAGGGTCATCCTACCATGGAAAGATATTACCCCCCATCAAACACATATACAAACTCAGCTCACATGGAATTAATCACTGATTTCACACTGATGTTGTAATGCTAACACAATTCCCATAGCAATATTACATCCTGTACTAGATTGTAAAAAAACACAGCATAATTTGATTTAAGATCATATAACAACATAGAAGAACCACCATTATGATGGACATGGTGTTTCTGTGTGGTTCAAGGGCTCGCTTCCTCCTGTCTTTAAATCATGATCTATTGGCCGAACTAGAGATAATGTATTCCTTGTTTTCAAATGCTGTTCAAAGTTCAGTGGTTGCTGATAGATTTATTATGAATGCCAAGGCATTGCGGCAAGGCAAGAAGTTGCAATACATTAGTGAATGCATCTGGCATCTGTCATGGCAAAACCTGTTGAAAGAAAAGTCAGATATCTCACTCAGATCAGATGTGTAAATTATGCTAATAGTTTGAACAGTTGAGCCAAAAACTTTGTCCTAACCAATTAAAATGTAACAACAACTTTGGATAATGTTCACATGCATTTTTTCTCTCCCTGCTGACACGTTAATCCAATCATTTATGAATGTTATTTGAGATGGTTCACCATCAAAGTCAAACTTTGGCATCCATCTCTTTTCACACAGACATATAAACAGACAAGCATGGATACACCCTCTCACACACACACACACAACCACATCCACCCACACACACACACACACACACAGACACACACATACACAAATGCACACACATGCATAATAGGTGTTTCATTCTCACTCATGACACCAAGTAAATGCCAAAACATTGCTCGAGCACTGCTAAGCCACTGATACAAAGGTGATTGTTGTTGTCACTATTGCATTGCAGCCATCTTGAGTGTAATTGATATTACACCTATGTGTAAACAGTTTAGCTATGCTAAAACTGGAATTCTAGTGATGAAACAGATCCTGACTCATCGGTGTCTCTTCCCTTGTGTCTCTTAAAAACTTAGTCGTTTTGATACTTTTTGGATGTACTTATGTCTCCCCCACCCCCCCATCCCCACCCAACCCCCCATCCCCACCCACCCCTCCACCCCCATCCTGGCGCCTGCCCGTCAGAGTTGAGGCTCTGTCAGGTGTCTCCGCGCTACAGCAGAGCAGCTGTGGAGACACTCCTGCAGCTCATTACCACACCTCCGCCGGCGCCTCACACCTGGTGTAGCCAGCGGTCCCACCTGAGGGGCCCACCGGCCCGCTCACCCACCGGCCCGCACACCCAGCTGCCTGGCTCTCCTGCCTGCTCACCCAGCTGCCTGCTCACCCAGCTGCCTGGCTCTCCTGCCCGCCATCCAGCACTTCTCCTCATGTCCCTCACACACTCGACGTGCTAACAAGATGCTGCCCGTTTTCCATTTCCCGTCAACCTGAGGTTTTGCAATGAAGTTGCTTACCTGCCATTTTGCGCGTGTCTTGTCTGCACCTGTGGTGTAACAAAAGGTTACAGGTTGACATTTCAGATTGCTATTTGGTAAATGGTTTCCCAGAATGGCTGTAATTTCACTGGCTTCCATTGTTAGCAGCACATTTTGATGTTTTCTCCCTCATTTTTAGTATTGTTTTGTGTCCGGCGCAACACAAACAATCATTTTGAAGACCTGAATCCCTTTTTTTAAAGTGTCAACTTTGGTCTTTGGTGATCTGGGGGGTTGTGAGCACTGCAGGGTCTCTCTGAGTCTGCCCGTCTAATGAAAACGAGAAGAGAAAATGACTCCTCTTTCTTTCTATCACAACAGCAATTTTCCTGGGATCGTTCCGCCTGCCTTATGAAGAGATCCGTGCCATCGTGCTCGAGGTGGACGAGGAGAGACTGAGTGAATCACTGATCCAGGTGAGTCGAATCTATGTGTGTTGGGGCGTATGTTAATCCCTCTGTGTTAGTGTATGTTAATTCTTTGGTGTGTTTGTGTGTGCTCCTTTGTTCTCAGACATGCATGTGGAATTTATGATGTTGTACCTTTGTGGGCTACGTCTGGTGGGTAGCCTGGTGACCCGCTTTTGAAGCACGGCCATTTTTTTCTAGACTCACCCCCTTTCTCATAGACCTCAGGGACATCCATTCATTCACTGATAATATATGGCCTGGGACATGGCTTGGCAAACTCCCCTAACTCCACCCTGCTTTCTCCTGCCCTTTGTCTTCAACATGATGGATGGTCTTCTAAAGGGTCCCTATTTACACACTGCTTCTGTATCCCTTGTCTCCGAGAATATGATAATTGTAAAAAGGGGTGGGTCGTTTGAGGTGAAGATGCATGAGTTGGCAGCGTGACGCCCAATCGGCAGAGATATTGCCCGCCCTATCCTCCGCCCCTATCCTTTTATCAGGCTTCTCCTGCAGCACTGGCGGCTTTGTTTCTGTTCTCCACTGAAGTAGGAGACACACACCTCAAGAGTCACTAGCGAATGAAAGAGAAGTACATTTCAATGCAATCTTGGCAGTTGATTTAGAGGGTGTTTGTGTGTGTTTTACGTACACCACTAGAGGGTATCCTTCCTATTTAGTGAGTTACGTGTTTTAGAGGCTGAACACATCCTGGCTGCATGCTGTAAACTCTGAGAAACTGGGGTATCGTTGTGTGTTCATTGCGTCGATCATTCATGTCCTCTTGCAGTGCCACATGAGGCTAAGTCATCTTCAGTCTCTCTGCGTTGAAGCCCTTCCCAGTATGTGCTGTGATGATAGATGTCACATTTTTAGATGGTGATATATTGAATATATTTAGATGATTCTGTCTACACAAGCTGCCCCTGCTAGACTTACTCTAAGCTTTGGTAACCTTTAATTGGCTGGCAGTCTGGCAACATGTTGGGGCAGTGTGGCGGCGTGGCTAGGACAGTACTTACTCTCTTAGGATGAGCAGGGAGGTTAGCCGGATGACCTTTTTCAACATCCACTCCCTCAGTCTCAGGGGTATGCAACAGCACGGTTGTGCAACCTCCTCCTCCACAGCCATCACCTTCATATGCTCACTTCACACTCCGCTGGACAAAATGCCCGTCGTCGGTAATGCCCTCACTTAAACACCCAGCACCTCCCGCTGCCCAGAGAGCAGCCACGGGGAGCCACAATATCACTCATGTGTGGCGGCGGCGGCGTTGAACGAGCTGCAAGGAGAGCGGAGATCGGTGATCGGTGATGGGTTGGTAATGTGTGAGGGGAGATCGGTGATGGGTTGGTAATGTCTTAGAGGTGTTGGCAGAGGAGTGCAGAGGGAGGTTGAACTCCCTGCTGGGTGACACCGACCAGAGAGTGTTCTCCATCTGCGCTCGGCTCATCTCCCCTCGCCCCAGTCATTAATCACCTTCTAGCGGCCACTCTCAGCCACATGCCAATCACCATTTACACAGACACACACAAATGGCTGCACAATAACGCACCGCAGCACTCTACACTGCCTAGCCCGGGAAACATGATGTGGATGATGTTCTTTTACCACCCTGAGAGGTGTGGGTTGGACGAAGGTGATCCTAATAAATAATCGAGGGAGGGAGGGAGGGATATTGGTCTTCATGGGGAGAAAAAAGAAAAACATATTTTTCCTCCCCTCCCTTTTTGTTTCTCGCCTCTTCGCTTTTTGGGGTCAGAGTTCAGAGTGTGAAGAGCTGGCTCCAGCCCTCCTTCAGTCCAGGGTCAAGGAGATGTCGACACGCTGAGGACAGCAGTGTGTCAGATTGCTCTTAGCCCCACCGTCACCTCCACACCAGGCTAACCACGATGGACAGATCAAAGATCTGGGCTCCGAGGTTCACTCGTGTTCAGACAGAGCCGATACAACCTCTGCTCAATATCATCCTGGCTCCCCTGATGCCTCTCTCTGGAGGAAAAGCAGTTATTGAAAATCGTCTTCAGTTCAAAAAGGCTCCAGCTTTTGAGGAAGAGTGAGAAGTGGTAGGAAGCAAGGGAATCAGAGGAGGGGGAGAAGGAAGCAAGGGATGATGGAAGGAAGGATGACTCTTGATGTATATAAACCCCAATTCAATCACACCATCTTCCTGCTCGGTTGACATGCCTAATGTAATGGATTTGTCAGCGGAATGTGGTAGCAAGTTAGCCTTGGCATGCCCGTACACTGCATCACCCTGTCTGAGAGGATAGATTGGAGCGGATTGGCTCTCCTTTCTCTGCATTAAGACCCATCAGCGCCTCTAGGATGATATACAGATCCCTGAACACAGGCAGACAAGCCAGTCTCTAACCAGCCATCCAGCATCCATATGAATCTATATAACACTATATACACCTCTCTCTCTCTCTCTCTCTCTCTCTCTCTCTCTCTCTCGCTCTCTCGCTCTCTCGCTCTCTCGCTCACTCGCTCACTCGCTCTCACTCGCTCACTCGCTCACTCGCTCACTCGCTCACTCGCTCACTCGCTCACTCGCTCTCTCTCTCTCTCTCTCTCTCTCTCTCTCTCTCTCTCTCTCTCTCTCTCTCTCTCTCTCTCTCTCTCTCTCTCTCTCTCGCGCTCTCGCGCTCTCGCTCTCTCGCTCTCTCGCTCTCTCGCTCTCTCGCGCTCTCGCGCTCTCGCGCTCTCGCGCTCTCGCGCTCTCGCGCTCTCGCGCTCTCGCGCTCTCGCGCTCTCGCGCTCTCGCGCTCTCGCTCTCTCGCTCTCTCGCTCTCTCGCTCTCTCGCTCTCTCGCTCACTCTCCCACTCTCCCACTCTCCCACCCTCCCACTCTCCCACCCTCCCACTCTCTCACTCACACACACACCTTCCACAACATCCTCTCCCAGTGCTCTGTGGCCATCCATAAATGTTGGCCTGTGAGGATAAATGGCCCTCCACAGTCAGCTGTGTCGCTGCATCCATGGTCTGGCGTGTTGACGGTGGAGAGGCCAGTTCTGGACGCCAGGACTGTTCCCTCATCACATTAAACCAACACTGTCGGCAGGACAAAAGCTTCCACCGCCATCAGATGAAAAAGGTAGAGCAAGAAAGAGAGTGATGAACGGTTGCCCAGTAAAATGGAAAATGGTCATAGCGACAGAGAGGCAAAGGTCTCTTTGAAAAGGCCAGCAGGCTGACAAAGCCATTCAGGGCTATTGTGAGGTGAGGTGACACAGAAAGAGACGTGTCGACACGCTCTTCCTGGAAAGGGACAGGCACGTGTGCTCTGGGTAAGGAGGGGGGGAGGGGGGGCTGACCCCATTGTGTTTGTTCCTACTGAGAGCCCTCGCCTCTACCCCACCCACGCCACACTGGCTTTCGACGGGCAGCAACACAGCCAGGTTGAGCCCTGCTCCCATTGTCTCCATAGTGACAAGGCCACAACCTGAGGGTCCTTAGTGTACGCTCCCCTCCAGCGCTCTTTATTCACCACACAAAACAACTATTCAGACACACATCAACGAGGGGAAAAAAGCTACACACACAAAAAAAAAGCGTTGGTGCCGTGTTTAGACCTAAAGAGTTCTCTGACGTTTTATCCGAGCACCAGTGAGATCTGGAGGGGTCGTGGGCTGGGGTCGGGGAGGGTGGGTTGAGCTGCTACCATATTGACACACGCTGCTCTCCTTTCCAGGCTTCTGAAGCTTCCTTTTTGTTTGGGTCTCAGCTATAATTGACAAAACAAACCCAAGGATGGCTAGTCCACTGCCAGGGAAGCAGTGCCTTAAGTTGGCTTTCCTTTGGCGGCGTTATCTTCCCAAGACCCCCTCACAGCCTCTCTGCCCCGTTGGGAAGGCTTAGCAGACACACTGCTGGTATTTGGGTGTGTGCCCTTGTACAGTGGATGCCAGCTGAATTCAAGAAGGCCAAACAATGCACAGACCCTTAATGAGCTTTGGAAGGCTGTTTTGTTTACTGGAATAATGCTCTGATGGCTATACAGTGTGGGTAGAGATCCCCAAAACTGAAAATAAATCAATGAAATCTTGAATCACTCACCCACATTTGATGTTTCTTGTTGGATGGATATACAACATCTGCAGGTCATGCTGAAAGTAACTCAATCTGACCTTTAGTTTTACTGATAAGATGGCTCAGAACAAAGCTGTCGTACTAGGCAGGATCCAGAGATGGCTGTCACGAGGTCTTGGAAAAAAGTGATTGTACCGTGCATGTCATTTAGTAATACCCTGTGGGCCTAATACGCCTTGTGCCCACTCCATGAGAAAGCAAGCCCTGGCCATATCATTCTCTCTAAATATAGGATTGCGGACCACGACTGCCTATGATGTTCAACGCTGCTCTATTTATACATTAGCCTTGTCACATCAAAGCACATCATGAGACTGACCAGAGTGCATCAAAGCTAATGCATGTATACCCAAAAATATGAATGCACAATGGCCCATGAACCCCTGTAAAGGGAACATTTTGGCCCACCATGATTAGTCATCTGTGGTGGTGATGATGACTTATTATCCCTGTGTTTGGTCCCTCTATGATAATAGCTCAGATAACATGATTGGCGGAGTGAATGGATTCAATGGTGACTGGGGAAAAATAACATTAGCCAGGGGGCAAAACAGAAGCGAACGTCCTCAGTTTTGACGGATACATGTTTTCCGTAAAAGAGGATGAGGTGAAGGTGTCACTTATCACCACTTTCCACTCAATCTCATTTTCATTATGATGCCATGGTGACAATGTATGCTCTCTGCGGCAGGCCCCCAAACTCGCTACTCACTATTGGAAATGGAGCTGCTGTCGTTAGCTCTTTAGAGTCACGCTTTGGAAACTTTTTAAGGACTAGTGAAGAACTCCTACAGTTCTCTTCTCTCACTCAAGCCCTGTCACTCATGCTGACTATGAAGGAGATGAGAGGAATAAACACTAAATATTTGAGTGCCCATTTTTTATGTTTTTTTTTGGGGGGGGTGGGGAGTGGGGTGGAAGCCCTCACTGGTTGGTGGAGGGTTTGGCCCTGGGGGCTTGTTGTGTGGAATATCAGAGTGGCTCCTTAATGTTTCATGTCGGCCAATGTATTTGATATTACCCCATCTCCTTTTCAAAGGGAAATGATAATGACTGCACTGCTCCAACGCAATTCAATTGTAATTAATATATGTTGTGTGCATTTGCCTTGTTGAGAGAAAGTGTTAGAGAAGAAAGGGATTTTAGGGACAAATACAAAAAAAATACAAACAAAAACCAAAACATGCAAAGGCTTCTTTTATTGAAGCTCAGCGTGGCATAATGGATTAATATGTGCACTTCATTGGAGTCATTCATGGGTAAACACACGACCTCTTAAGTAAACATTTGGTGGAAAAAGCCCTTGTGTGAAGAATAGAGTTAGCCACAGCTTGTTAGGATGCAGTGCATACGACACGCCTGCTGTGCGTACCATACTTCAGGTTCTGCTGATCTGACAGTGCTTTCCAATGCAGTGTTTGCTGTTAACATTAGAAATACATAAAACATGGCATAAGGCTATATCATGACTGCTTTTATTCCAAATTCAGCTGTCAATCACACAGGTGTCTCCCCAGTGGCCCAACATCTGTGCTGTTGTTGATAAAAGAACACGTAATTCTGAGGCGGGTTTTAACCCAGGTGACAGGCAGATCTCTGGAAATTTAATTTCCTATCCTTGACCTGCTACTTGCTCAGGTGCTTTTGAGTGTTGTGATAGTTCACTCTCACACACACACACACAAACACACACACACACACACAGACCACTGGCCTCCTCAATTTCCTCTGAACACTATCTATCTACTTTTCATCTGTTTGAACTGTACTGCAGGACTCAGTCCAAAATAGCCTATCTCAATGGGACCTGTGAGGCTGCTGTATTCACTGTTGGGCCAGTACTGTCATCCCTGGGCCGTATTCAATCAACGACGCTAACTGGGTCTCCAGGATGAATCTAAGTTTAGTCATCGGGTTTGGATGAATAAAGTCTCCATTCCCAAAACTGTGCTCCCTAACTTAATCTCCAAAGAAAACTGGGTTCTTGTGTTCTTTCACCAAATTTCTTGAGGTAAAGAACCGCTCTTCTTGGTTTAGCTCACTTGTGATATTTGCCTGAAATGTAACTATTTTCTTCAACCCCTATGAACATTAACTGTGTTTCATAAATGTAGGTAGACTGTATATCCGTATGTTGGGGGGTGGTCACATTCTGTCACCACTAAGGCCTTACTGAGAAGAAAAAATAAACTGTTTAACAACATGTTGTGACATGTTATATGGTAATTAGAATAAATGATGTTTCTGTGAATATCTGTCACATACAGTAAGGCCCAAAGCAACTGCAATATTAGTCAGAATTAATAACTTGTAGCAATGTATTAATGTTAACATAAAAACACATCGAGAGGTTAATTCTGTCAAAGTTAACAATATGTCACATCTTTCAGTTGAATTTTTACATTCTGTCATAGCAAAGTGCAAGACACTTTGTGTGTGTGTGTGTGTGTGTGTGTGTGTGTGTGTGTGTGTGTGTGTGTGTGTGTGTGTGTGTGTGTGTGTGTGTGTGTGTGTGTGTGTGTGTGTGTGTGCGTGCGTGCGTGCGTGTGTGGATGCATGTGTGTGGGTACATGTGTGTGTGTGTGTGTGTGTGTGCGGGGGTGAGTGTATGTGTGTGTTTTAATTATTGTGTGTTGGAGGGCTTATTCTAGTCAACTGAAACAATCCATGATGTTTTCCTGTTTTGTGGGAGCTCATTTTAGTGCATAACCGTCTCCATCTGCTGTCTTACCTACATAAGGATATGCACTGTAGTGATGGAATAGGCACTCCGGTGCAATTTAGCTTTGAAAGGACAAAGTGCATACCGTGTGTTCCACTATTTGCATTGTCTCATATGTTTCCTGTACAAGCCTATGTTATTGAAGGGGACTATCTTCCTGCTCCATTAAATTTATATAATATAGTGTGAAATCTTTACTGAACCAAAGACGTTTATTCTCACATATCGTAGATGGTTTTATTGTCTGCTTGGCCTCTTTACGTCCAAGGAAGGAAGGAACACTCACAGTTACATATAATGTAGTCATTACATACCAGTGAACATACTTGCATCATCTCATGATGCACCTTTGCTGCACTTGAGGAAAGACTCAGTGTTTTCTTGTTGGCATCATCTGTACCCTAAGATATGTGGTAAACATGAGGATAACTGAGTGTTGCGCACAGTGCTGTGTGGTGGTTCCAAGGTGCTCCTTATGGAGCAAAAGGATTGTTCTGTCATGCTATGGTGCTGCGCGTGCTGACAGGTGTCACAGTACACAGTGTGTTCCCGGTTGCAGCGAGACTCATCAAGCATGTTGTTCTGTCTGCCCTCTCTCACCGACACCTTCCCTCTCACAGGGGCAGCGGCCTTTGCAGCCGGCCCTACCTAAAGCCTGGCGACCGGCATGGGGCTTTTGTCTTTGCCCTTGCTTGTTATTATTGTTTATCTTGTTTGTCAATCATCCAGATCGCCATGGCTCTCATCCATATTCATGGGGGCCCTCATTACCTGGCTTGCCGTTTGGCTCCAGGGCCCTGGTGCTCGTGCCAGCCTTTGTTCCAGGGACTAACAACAGGTGACTGGTGCAGCCCGGCGCATTGTTGAGGCATCATTTGCATGGTGTAAAGTGCACATGTGGGACAGGGCGATAAGTATGTCTGTGCATCGGGCCCACTGGATTACCGCTTAAAGAGGAAAAGCCTGGCTCCTCTTGAGCTTAATTGAGGTTTTATTTTGGCACACAACACATACCCTCTTCTGCATCAAATGCTAATTCAACAACGGAAATGTAAAATACATTATGCTGATCAAGGAGGGTGGTTAAACAAAAACAACCTGAAAAAAAAGAGGGCTTTTTGGAATAAACAAAGCAAAGGTAGGAACCAGGGTACAGTGGACCAGGCTACTCCAGTCATTAATGAGCTGGAAAACCCCATGTCCAGGTTCCAAGGTTTGCCATGTACCCTTCACTGATTCTATCTGTGCTCTCGGCAAGGTTGGACATGCATGTACATCGTGCACACACACACACACACGCACGCACACACACACACACACACACACACAAAATATATATTTAAGCTTCATGTGCTTGCACTATTCTGTTGGCTTTGTTTAATAATCATCAAATCACACCGAAATGTTAGAACAGGTGTGCATACAACAGACATACTTGCCTGTTCAATCTTCACAGTACAACCAAGTCTCATAAACCAACCAGACACAGTAGTGTATGCTATGAAAGGTGTCTGCTCCTCTTAAATGCCTTCTAATCCAACTTCATGTACTTCCTGTGAAATGCAACAATTCAGGTGTACATGCTTCATATTTTTTCCAGATTCAGTTTGAAAGACAAATTGAACATCACACTAGGCATGTCAGCTTTACTTGCTCCATCCCTCACTGGCCCAGAATTTAAATGTTCTTCTTTTTTTCTCATTAAGTATAATGAGATTTTAGAGTCTGTCGCCCTTGGTTAATTGTCTGCCAGTCTATACCGGAGCTCTACTCTCTGGAATGTTCCAAGGTAGTAGCTTTTTTTGTTTGAATGGACATCACGCTTGCATTACTTTAGAGGGCTCAACTTGACCAAAACAATAATTTTGATAAGCAATTTACTTTGATCACATTTCTAGTTTACTTTGTTTTTTTATGGCTATGCAAATACTCATGCCAAAAGTACACTTGGAGTATGAAGTCTGATAAAACTACTTCAGAATGTATTTTCTTGATGGAACTGTCATGATTTAGTCAAAACCTAGGGTCTAGGCCTCTTCAGAACTCCTCATGATTGACTGTTCAGTGGTATTGACTCAAAAGGTGGCATATTCAGTCATTTACTATGAGGCAGTCAGGAGCCTGCTGAGATGCCCTGACAGGAAGACGACAGGCCAACGTTTCACTTAATCTCTGAGCACAGGGAACAAGCCACATGCTCTGACACCTCTCGAAATGGAAGAAAAATCAATTAAAAAAAGACAATCGCATCTTTCAAACACTTTTATTACAGACATGGCTGTTCACAGATCGGAATGGTTAGAAAAACACCTTTAACTGTTGTCGGTCTCCCAAATGGGTGGTAGAGCGAATATCTTCATTTGTTTTACATGAAGCAAGATTCAACTTGATTTTATCCATCCTTTTAAATTGCATTTATTTATTTTATTGTTAACACTATTGAATTGCTTGTGGAGTTGTATATATAATTATAGTTTGTATTGTTGTTGTTATTATTGTTATTAATGATTGTGCTGTTTCTGTGAACATAATTTGAGATTTGATGACTGGTTCCATTTGCTCTCACCTCATTGTTGGGAATAAGCTCTGCTGAAAGAGAGCGTAGATTCTTTCAAAACTGATAGAGATGTTTCTGGGTTACAGAACTACACACATTGGTGGGTTCTCCCAGTTTGAAGAATAATGTCTAACATTGCATTTTCATTGTCTGGGGATTGTAATTGTGTGCCCTTTTGATCAAAATGTGTACATGTTGTCAACAACAATAGCATTGCATGCCAAACTAGGCTACTGTATGTAAGCCCAGTGCAAGCTTTGCCTCAAATATATTTTACATATTATTTTAAAGGTGTTGCTCAGCAAATTAATCAAAATAAACCATCACCGTCCTTCCATTACTTTGCATAGCTATTTTCTATGTGCTGTATTCTAAATAAATGTGTAATGATTGTAGAAACCTTCCGGTGATCTGTCCCAGACTGTCATGTGTGTCGGGAGGCCTGCAGCGTCAAGTCTGTCCCACCCTCATCTACCCAGACTCCCACAATGCCACACATATGGCACTGCCTCTGTGTCAATTACACTCTATGGGGCTTCTGATAATTAACTAGAAGACAGACAAATGACATAACAATCACACTATATTATATAATCATAGGAGAATACCAGCTCATCTTTTTACCTTAGTCCCCACTTCCACCTCTCTATCCAACATTGAGTTTTAGAGATTCTGAAAAAGGCTCTAAAGAGGACTACAACAAACCCTTATTTGGTTGTCTCTTCTCAGGAATCAGTAGCACAAGAAGAAACAAGCCCAATAATCGGATTCCCCAAGCATCAACACTGAAGATTTCAGAGGCTGAATGGTTTACTGCTGTGTTGCAGCATTCCATTCTAAATCAATGATACATTGTTGAGGAGGGCTTTGTTCTTCAGCGCAACTGCTAGTATAGTGTTCATGAGACTGGAAGAGAGGATGTTTTGCTGCCATTTTTGGCTTCTCAAATGTCCCCGCCTGGGGATAAATAAAGTGTGGTTGGAAAATGTGGTTTGGTGATATTTTTTGTACTTATTTTTATTGTTGGAGGATTGGGGGTCGGCACATGTTTACAACCAAGGATTTAAACTACTGGAATATGTCATCAGTAAGATGTCCTATCTCACTAAACTCATATGGAAATAGTATCTCTTCTGAACCAGAAATGAATAATTTCGGAGATCATTGAGATTCAGAGATCATGTAAAGTGTGTCTATGCTGCTTCTCTCTAGTTTGAATAACTCTTTCTCTGACATACACCAACTCAGTGTAGACAAGGAAAGAAGCAATGTTTTATTGCAACTGTCACAAACCTTTAGGGACCAGTTTTCATCCAGTACATTATGCCTTTCAAACTTGGTTGGCTTTTAGACTGTGAAATCCCCATGGGGAACGGATAGGCTGTTCTTAGTGGCCGGAAGGCTCGGGCCCATGGCCGTGATGGCTTCTCTTGTCCAATGATGTGGTCAAGCCAAAGGGTCCATGCCGTTGTCCATGTCCCTGTCCATAGCTGATCAGGTGATCCAGTGCCACCTTGATCCCACTGTCTAAATCATGGGATCTAATGAGATTGGACTTTTTTTTACATTTAAGGAATTGCAATATTTGCAACATGTTTTTATATATTGTTGTCTGACTAATCTTTAAATTGTTCTGAGAGGGTAATTGCATATGAAAGCTTCTCTGTAAGTAGAAAAAAGAAACATGGAATTATGACACTCATGAATTTACAAATTGTAAAGTTTATCAACTAAAATCCAATACTGAAACCAAAGCCCATTTAACACTTAATGCCTTTATTACATGTGTTGAACTAGCTCACTGAAGCTAATTAGCAGCACCATATCCAGAAGTTTGCTAAAACAGTCACTCTTCTTTACCTCTTCGTAGGCAAACAAGTTAACGAGACATCCAACAGAGAGTAGCTAGTACGCAACCTTCTTTCCTTCTCGTTGTCCTGCCTCTCGTCTGGCCTGCTGGCCCACCCACTCCCTCTGAGACCTGCTTTAATGTACATATGAACATACTCAAGGATATATTAAATGTTTGTCTGAACAATGGAACATCTCAAAGGTGCATCCAATGATATCTCAGTATTTCAAATGAGAAGAAACATCTAATCACCGCCCTGGTACTTATAGATGTCTCTTGGGCTTAGTATACCTTGTAATAAGTATAATATGTTGTGTCAAAGAAAGTTTAAGGATGTTAATATAAATAAGCGCAGCTAGTTCTGGCAGGGCAATCGGGCAGCGCGCGTTATCGGGGACGTAAGGCGTCTTACTCCACCTTCCTTACTCCACCCACTACCACACCCATGTAGCAGCGCATATCCATTGGGCCACGTCCGATAAGGCGTCTTTAAAAGACGCGCGGATATGCACACACTCACCCCGGTCGTTGTATGATCAGTGCTGCTGCCACCCTCCACCGTCCCCTTCTCCCCCATGCTGTCTGTGTATCTATCCAACAGGGGGATTATATCTCTATTGCTCCCTGCCTCATATGTCATGTATGTATGTGTTGCATCGAGGAGGCAGGGAGTGCTTCCCTTAGATCATCCACTCCGCCAAAGTCAAATCTACATGTCCATGTCATGTAACAATAAATGCTCAAATCTAATACGTGATTGTCTTGACTGAACTGTCCTTGTAGGCTTATGGGAGTATGAATATAATCCTTTATTCATCAGTTAATTAAGGCTGACTCTCTCTTTCTCTCTCTCTTTTACAGAACCTGATAAAGAATCTTCCAGAGCAGAAAGAGCTGAGTGCGCTGGCAGAACTCAAGAGCGAGTATGAGGAGCTGTGTGAGTCAGAACAGTTCGGCATAGTGGTGAGCAGACAACCCAGTACACCTCTAAATACTATTTAGCTTATCGCTCAAGACCTGTCTGTCTGTCTGTCTATGTCGCTGACTCTCCTGTGTGTACCTACCCATATGTCATTCTGTACTTTCTCTCTACGCCTTCACTTCATTGTTACTCATGACCATTTCAGAAAATTGGTAGCTACCCAGCTCTTCATTATTGACTTTTTAGAGGCCGTGGTGGGGAGGAGAATGGAACCATTGAGAATAAGGAATAAAAGGGAGGTGGAGATGCATAAAGACAGCCTTTAGGGTGTCTGCTGTTTCAGGCCTATTATGTTTCAGGCACCTCTCTTTCACCAACCATCTCTGGTGGAGAGGATTCCTCACTGAATTGCTCCTTCCAAGGTTTCTTCAAATCTTTCTCCTCAAATTAGTTTTTTCTGGGAGTTTTTTCCATGAGTGTTGAGGTTGGTTGAGGGGCACTTCTATGGGCGTATGTGAAGCCCTCTGTCTCATTGCTTTTAAAAAGGGCTATATAAATAATGTACATTTGATTTGATTTAATAGCTAAAGAGACACAGTACTATGTAAAAAGACCAATAATATAAAAGCGATTTTTTTTATGGCAAGTCAAACCTAGTTGCCCACTAGTGACTCTCAGATGCAGTGAGTGATTCATATATTATTATTTTTTTGATAAATGATAGAGGTGAGATTGAATTTGATCATACATCATAATTATAATGTTCTATACTGTGTACGTGTCTTTAGGTAATTCCCCAAAATTTCATATTTTACTACAAACTGCCAACACTGCCCAGTGATGGGATAATAGCTTAAGGCTATGTGGGGATATCTATAATAAAGGAAGCCAGTTCAAAACTCACAGCTGTCAGAACACCTTCATGCTACACTTTTCTCTACTCGATAAGCTATTTAATATAGTTGCCTCGAGCTCTTTTTCTTGGTTTCACTCGTTCCTTGAGCTATATAGTATTTTACATTTTCCTCACTGCTACTATAATGTTAAACCATAAAGTGCCCTTACCAGTACTTTATCGGTTTGTCAAACATTGACATTATCATAGAATATAGAATGTGAAGTTGACACGTTTAGACAATTGGAGTGAAATTAATATCATTATTATTTGTACTATCTTTTGGGGGTGCAGGGGGGGGGGACTTGAAGCAAGGTGCAACAGTTCCCTGTCTGATCTGACTAGAGTAATATAACACCCTGATGGTGAGGTTCTGCTCATCAACACCACAACACACTGCTCCTGGGGGAAATAAGTCACTTTCACAACTGCCACCAACTCGCCCTCTTTTACTGTGATTTCCTCTTACAATATACAGAGAAATCAAATCAGGGGATGCGGGGGGGGGAGGGGTTGGGGACACAATAACTTTGGCTTGATAGACAACTTGCTCATAAACATGAATACATTTGAAATGTAATGAAACATCATGGCTGGTATGGAGGCTGCCTCCAAGATGATGTGGCAATCTGTAGATGTGTCTGCTGTTGGCTCAGCCGCTACATATCTTAGCTGCAAGTCAACTTCCTTTGTTTGTTTTTTTTTATTCCTTCTCTCCATCTTCTTTTTCTTTTTTCCCAGACACTATTACTGGTAATTCTCCCCCTGCCCTTCGGGCATGGAATAAACATATTGATTAGAGCTGTATTATTTACAGACAAATCTGTTTCATGGGCGATTATTTCTCTTTCCAAATGAAAGTTCATGTGGGAGATAGAGGGGAACTGTCTGGCCTTCTTTAAAGTAGATATTGCTCTGTGCTGAGTTATTTTATTGATATAGTGTAACTGTGGGAATGTCAACAAATTCTGGTACAATGGTGCCAGTGAGTTAAAAGTGTCAAACATTTAACCCATTCCAAGTGTACACACTTTAAAGGCTTAAAAAATTATTTTTTCGGAATAGCCAAATATTTCTGCAAGTTTATCAATTCTCATCTGAGCACTGGTTCTTTCTACAGATGAGCTCAGTGAAGCTGCTACGACCTCGTCTTAATGGTATCCTGTTCAAGCTAACCTTTGAGGAACAGGTGAACAACATTCGGCCGGACATCATGAATGTGACGTTTGCCTGTGAGGAGGTGAAGAAGAGTGACTGTTTTAGCAAACTTCTGGAAATGGTGCTGCTGATGGGCAACTACATGAACGCTGGCTCCAGGAATGCTCAGACCTTCGGCTTCAACATCAGTTTCCTCTGCAAGGTATATAGTCTCTTCTATCTCCTATTATAATCTAATTTGTTTTGTTTTCTCTCTTTTTCTATCACAGTCTACAACATTTTCTGGAGAACTAAAATAAGCTTCAGGCTTATGGATTTCATGGCATAGGGCAGTTTGTCAGACATACATTATGGCAACGTGTTTCACGGTGCACAAATTAGTTGGTAGTCTTATGAATTTAGCTGTCTTATAACAATGAAACTTGTTGTAGATGCCATTGGTTTGATCTGCAACTGAAGCCAAGATTTAAGATTTGCAACTTCCTGACTTGCTTATGCTACTTTTGAACAGAATGAGGATAACTAAACCCTTCTTTAAACGTTGTGCTTTTGTTACGTGATACAACTATACTTAATTTGATATTGCATTGTTACTGTCAGCATTGGGGCAAATTTAAACATGAACCTGACTATAAAACGTCAACACTCGAATTCACACTTGTGATCCTTGCCTCAGCCAAGTTTACAGTGTACCATTGCAGTAGCAGACTTCCCCTGACTAATGCCTTGCTTGCTCATTAAATCGGACTTTGATCAAGGAGAAGATGCTTAAATATTCTAAAGGGAATCTCATGCACTTTGAAAATGATTCGTAACCATTGGAGCCCTCTAACTAGTAAACATAAATATATATATATTTATATATTTTTTTTTTTAAATGAAATTTCATTCTGAAATTGGTATTCCTGTGAGCAGGCAGTATCAGGGTGAAGTGTTCATGAAGAGTCCAGCTAAACCTCGGGATGTTGATTGGTCTATTATTGATGGACAGGGAGAAAAAAAGACCTGCTTTCTCACTCAAGTCAATCAAGTAAATGGCTCCTTGAGTACTGGTTCTGGACTACCTAATGGCACATCAGTGAGGGGAGGCTGGGAGAGACCCAGACTGACCCCTCCACCCCTGGACCCTAACAGCCCCCAGCCCAGGAATCACCCCCCTTCCTGTGGCTGTGTTGGCTGAGTGATTGTGTCATCTTGGATGTGGGCTCTAGTTTTACAAGGATAAAGTCTGGTTATGAGTCACTAAAGGTGAGGGTGAAGAAGAGGTTAAGACCGAGTGTGATTGTGCTCTCAGCCCACTTCATAGGTCATCTTGTTTTTTGGGCCGTGAAAAATTGTAATATGAATTGGTAGGATCCCTCTCATATGTCAGGTGGTACTACAGTATATACTGTAAGTTGTGAACAATAGTAATATATTGCACTTTAATTGTTCTGAAAGGCTTTTCTTAGGCAATGTTAACAATGTCCACTATTATCCCAACCACCATTTATGATAATAAGATGAAAGCTAATGTGATTGACAGAATAGGACTTGACATGAGCATGTTCCTTATGTTTTCATAGAAGTCATATATTTGAAGAAGAGCTTCATGTTTCTTTGATTGAGGAAGGATCCAAGAAGTATTTCATCTGAGTGAAGGATTGTTTTTTTGTGTGTTTTTTTTATGTTGTTCTTCCTATGAAATTCCTGTCGCTCTCTACCCCGGTCATCGCCTGTTTGGGACACAAAGGGCATCTATGCTTTTGAACTTCAGTTAACTTTAATCTTACTGAGGGAGAAGAGAGAAAATAAAATAATACAACTATAGCCTCAGTGCTTTGGGTGCTTGGCTTCTTGTCATGGACCTCTCAAAAAAGTAAGTTCTGTGAAATAGGTCTGACATCTTTCAGGAAAAGGTAGACTCTGTGGAATGCACGGGAGCAAGATTACAGCAACTTCAAATAGAACTAACACAACTGCATGGGGAAAAGTCGACTGCTCGTTTGGAACAGAATGCTTTCAAAGACATGAGCAAGAAAAAGGCTTTAAATTAGGCATAAACTTCATTCAAACCAGTATCTTCTCCCTCTCCAGAGTGGGTACAGTATGTTCAGTAAACCACTCATCTTGGGTCTATTGACCGGCAATGGGAAGAGATTGTATGTGAGCCCTCAGACCTTTAAACCAGCTCTAATGTTTCAGCCAGCTCTCATATTATACTGACAACTATTGAAGTCATTTAATATGTCATTATGAAAATGTTCATCAAGGACACCAAATTAAATTGTATTGAATGTTTATGTATTGCTTTTGGGATCTTCATGTAGGAATATTGCAATTGTCATTCATCTTTTGTCTATTATTCCATCTCTCTTACTCTATCTTTAAAAACTGCGGCCACAGCCTGCAGTACTGCCCGGGGTTCAATCACTTTCACTTGTCACTTTCCCAAAACAAACTGGGTTTAGGCACCTCACTGGTCTGAGATTACCATGCCGTCTGTTACTAGTGTCCAGGCTCACTGCCACTGGCACCCAAGACACTTAGCTGCGCCAGCCGCCTCTCAGACCACCGCCATGATTCCCCGGGCACGCCCACTAGAGTGTGACCTCCGTTCCAGAGTTAGCGATACAGCACAACGCCAGAGTCAAGATCCGTGCAGAATCATTGTCTGAGGGAGTCGGAACTCCTCTGGTGAGAGTGAAATTGAGCAATCAGGACTGACAATCCTTCTGTTAATGTGAGGGTTTGTGTATTCCCATCGCCACTTTATGTCTTTTATTAGTTAATTATTTTATTTATATATTTTGTACCGGCATCTCAATGGAAAGCCATTATCATGCAGTCCACGTCTTGTCTCCTATCTTGGGTTGTTACTGTAAATGTGTGGGAATGGGTACTTTTAAGTGTACTGACTAGTCAGGGATTTGGTTTAATGGCACCATCAGAAAACATCTGTTATCAAATTACATAAAATATCCTTTGCAGAGCATTGGTATGGCTGATCACAATGAAGCAGCATATTTTGCTAATGTGTTTTGGGAAATATATATCAATGGTTTGGTAAAAACAAGAATGAGTTGAACTTCATCATTATCAGGATAACATGGCGATGACATTCTAAAACCAGTGCTTGATTGCATGCTAACATCAGGCTGTGATGTTGCATGGTATCTGTACTGGGCATTCTGATTTCCTCAATGAAAAATATATTTTTTTCTTCTGAGGTTTCTAACATTAATTGACATGATATAGACCTCCACTGTAGACCCTGGAGAGACAAAACTAAAAGTTTGAGGATGGGATGAAGATACATCTTCAGAGTTAACTTAAGTATTACCATGTCATTGGAACATGAAGCTTAATACTATCCTGTGGATGAAATTGAACTCAATTATGTAATCAAGATCCAGCTAAGCATGGTTACTGTGTACTGTGAGTGAATGAGTGTGTGGTGAATGAGTGAGTATGTGCAGTGGAGCTCTGAAGTTGACAGTCCTATTTTGTCAATAATCTTCCTCTCACTGTGCTAATCAGCTGTGATTTTGTCAGATAAACTTAATGACTGCCTAATCACCAGAAAACCGCAGGGTTTTACCTCGTAAAGAGAGTGAGCCCACTGTACTCAATAAATGCTCATGGCAGCCTCTCATCTCCTCCCCTGTGTGACTCTGTCTAGTCCTGGGTTAAAGATCCAGGGCACCTCTTTAAATCATTAACAAAAATCATGAAAAATGGTCAGTGCAGTGGCTATCCACAACAGAGTGCTGGATGTGAATGAACACAGTCCCAGTATCTAAGGGCTCGCTTCTTTTCTAACTATCTTCCTTCCTACAGTATCTCATCAGTATTATTCATACTTTATATTATACTATAATGATGTGTAGATGTAAAATGATTCACCTCTGTTATAAATGAAAGCAGAAACAAATTGATTAAATTTAATACAGCAATGTCTGTACAATCAGGCAGTTGAAATCCACAGATCCCTAAATCCTAGAGATAGTAAGTAATTGGTGCGTGTTTTGTTAACTTTCCTTTTTTACTTTTTTATTGGATAAAATAAGCAACAGAAATATGCCTTTGCATGTGGTAATGACAGTCCGGGGTATAACAATAAACAAATTAAAATGTGAAATGCATGAAATGAAATTGTGATTACCCAATTTGAGCAGATGATTGATCCTCATCTAATGAACGTTTTTTTTGGGGTGTGTGTATGTGCAACCTTACTTTGTTTATATTTGTGTGTGTGTGTTCATATGTGTCTGTTGTACAGACACTGTTGTACAGTGTTTGTGTGTGATTGTGTGTTCATGCAAGAGTGTACACAACGGCATGTCTCACTCCAGGGTGTGTATGGTGGGATTTTGGCGTATAAGCGCACAGAGGTGGGTTGTGATAATTAGCTCTCTCAGCATGCAGTTCCAGCACCATGGCAATCACAGTAGGGAATAAATATGGAACAAGTTTCCTATGCACTGAAGTGGAGACTTTCGAACACAAACACACACACACGCACACTTCTGGCTGAAAGTATTTACTGTATTTCTCCCACGCATGCAAGTACTTAACTCAAAATATCCCTTCCTTCTCTTTGGTGAAAAATGTTCACAAGTAGGATCACAGCACATGTATGCACAATATGCATATGTCTATGAGGACAGATTACCTCAGTGTTGTTTATCCAGTCCATGGCTCTGTCTCGTTGCCCTCTGCTTAATTTTGGTAATACAGATTGACAGTGTCAACGATTATCGAGTCATTGGTATCTGTTTGAGGTGACATGACATGAATCTTGTAGGAACACCTGCAAGATCGAGTTTGAGGTGGGGACTGACGAGGTTGAGGAGAATGCTATCGAAACATTGGCATACAGATGGTTTGTATAATTTCCGTAGAAGGAATAGTTGCCATACAGACATTCATAATGTAATCATAGTAATTTAATTTCCTATGTCCATGTAGAATTATCCCAGCTACAATATGTGGACTGCATGTTAAACCAAAATTGGCTCAACCTTTTATCAGTCTCCCAGTTTCCCACACTTCCTCCTTTTATATTCAGTCATGCGACCATTAGTCTATCTAGATTAACACCCGGAGAGCCAGACCATAATAACTGCCACTTAAATATTTAAGTATCGGTGGAGCGTTGTCAGCTTATTGTGGTTTCTAAGGTGCTATATGGAATGATTAATTATTACAGTATTTATGCTTTGAACATGATCTTACTATACAATATAATACATAATTATTATACTTGTATATCATGTATCATGTATAACATTGTATATCATCACTATGCTTTTAACTTTTTGAGTGGTTGGAAAATATGAAACACAATCAACAGAGCTTTCATTAACAGTGAAAAAATTAGATTGATTTCTATGGAGTTAGATTAGTTCCATAATTCACAAACAAACAAATGTAATGGGGTCATTTATTTGTGAATCGAGTTACATTTATGAATCACACAATACATTTGTGAATCGTGTTACATTTATTTGTGAATCATGAAATACATTTGTGAATTGTGTTACGTTTTTTGGTGAATTATGAAACTAATCTAACTCCACTATTGTCAGATGACAATTTAATTTGCGTAAGGTCAAGAGTATGTGTCCCTATCATATTTACTCCTTTGTAATAATTTGCAAAGTACATATTGTAGACTGCTAATATGCAGATGTATCTTACAGTAAATGTTTTAGCGAGAAATAATGGAAATATCTTAACATTCCAAATTGACTTGACATCTATATATGGTACTATGAATGTTACTTTTCAAGTGCATAACTTCTGAAAAGACTGTTGCTTTGTGATATCTTTGGAAAATGGGAGGGGGCAGGCTTGCACTAAACCTGCAGAGGTCGTCAGCATAGACCTGCCATATTTATGGAAATAGAAAGACATTTAAAGTGTGTTATCTTCATGGGTGTAACAGCAACAGCGCATAGTATGTTTGTGCTGCTGCAACAGTGCATTGTGTGTGTCGGTGTGGCGTGTCTTTGTATATGTGTTGGTTTGTCTTTGTGTGTGTGTTAACTCTGCTAAGACTGTGATTGGTAAATGCCCTGTGGCAGAGTGGGCTGCAGAACTGTTTTATTCTGGAATAAAGAGCATCCCATTAGGATTCGGCTCTTGTGCTCCTCAGTGCAAGCGACTGGCCTTGTTTTGATATCTGCACTGGAGCGTTCATGATGGCTTCCATATTAACTGTTCTGCAGACTTTCTGCATAGATAGATAAAGGAAGTTGCAGCAGTGGATATCAATATGAAGATAATTTGCAGAGGAGCTGAGTCTAAATCCTCCATATTGACTCAGGTAAGAAGAGATTTGGTCGGTGAGAAAAGCATGATTAACAGAAAGAAAACAGGAAGATCCATTTGATCAGTAGAGCATGTTAAATTCCTGCACTGAGACACACACTCACACAAACACACACACACACATTCAGGCTGTGTGACGTCAATGAACACCATAGACCTCGCCTTGTCATTTTGTCAAAGAACACAGCTATTGATTTTGGTGCGCAAAAAGCTGAGATGATCGCATCACCGAGAAGGAAAATCACCCAACATTTAGGATTTGATTATTGTTCTTTAGACTGGTAAGATTTTGTGAGCCATTAGTAGGGCCTCATCATGTTTGAGACTGCAGCTCACATGTTGCTTGATTCTGTTTGTCTCAGTGAGATATTGGAAGCCATTTATCTAATGGATGCTCGAACACAATGCAATTGCAAATGAAAACACTCCATGGTGTATTCCAATAATAATTAACAGATTATTTGTCGGACTGTTTGCAAGAATTCCTACAATCATCAGAGGTTTTCCATTTATTTATCCGAGTGTTCCGTGTAATCGTCACACTCTGATAAAAAGATGAATACCTCTCAAGGGCAGTGGCTGAATTATGCTTTCTTAATGGATTAATCAATTCCCCAATCATCTACAGTTTGGGCTGTGCAGCAATTCATTGCTGCATGAAACAATCACTGTATAATCCTTTGTAAAGATCCATCACTTGAAAAGGATACAAAGGCCCCTCCAGGCTAAAGACTGTATTGATCACTCAGATCCCTTTGAAAAGGTAATTATCAGACAGGATGTGCTCAGATTAATGTGTGGCTTTTGTTTGCATAGTGAGATGATACATTATTATCCTCCCTTGCATACAGTTGTAGCCTACTGTATGTAATATGTGCTCATTAAAATAGGATGACACCAAAAGCACAAGGAACATATGTTTATCAACATTAGACTGGAGGAAATAGACTGGCATGTAGATAGCAAGTGTCTCCCTCTCCTATCAGGTGTTTAACTGGCACACATTTGGTGAATGTAGATTTGATGGTGCCCAGGTGCTCAGTATTAGTATAATGATGGTTACCGAATAGTAGTACAGTGGTTTGTTACATTGCATTCCTTTCAGCAGGATATACTGTATATTTGATACAGTAATACTAGTGTTGGTTATTATCAGGTAACTTGCTATGTCTTAGTGTGAAAAAAAGCATTATATTCTCCCATTCCCAGGCTTCAGCATGATAAACTCTGTGCTTGGGAATTTGTCAAGAACATTGATCTATCTTACCCTAATGCAGTGTTAATGGATGTTGTCATGATGTTAAACATGTCTACCAACTGTATACAGGCTTGCCTGTTTTCTGAGAGATCAAATTAGTTTTTCATCAGTTACCAGTGACAAAAAAATGATCAATCCTTAAAAGATCATGTTATCCACTAGAATGGATATTCTCAAGCATGCTCATGTGATTTCTTGTTTTCATAGTAAACGCCGTCCTCCTACATCAAAACTATCTCAATCAGAATACACGTGTTCTGGGAATGTCTGCCAGAAGTGTCAAGTTTGGCGTGGCTGTTTGTGAGAGGAGGTTAATATCACATCTGCTGTTGCTGCACTGGCGGGCAGATTTGTTGTGCCTTGCTGAGCTTAGCTTGGGGATATGGGAGCCATATTTGCTATACACCCCCCCCCCCTTCTTCCCTCCCTTAAACCACCCATCCTGAAGTCAAGTCTTGACAACAAACAATCTGTTTGAGCCATTTGGGCTAAAGGGGGGTCAGTCAGCCACCAGGCCCTGCGTAATGCAGCCCTCCAGCCCCTTGTAGGCTGCCTCCCCTCTTGTCTCTCATTTGGAGAGATCTATGATAAGTATTCATAAATATAGTTAGGACTATTTTATCTGATATGTTATTACCCTATTATATGTAATGCAATATGTAATAAAATAGAAAGACAGACATCAGAATATATTTGTTTTCTAAAGTATCATATTCAGTGTATAGCAGTTTGTATTTGTTGTATTGTATGTAAACATTTATGTCATGCTGATAGAGAGAGAGAGGCAGCGAGGCAGCGAGAGAGAAATGGGTGAAGGAAATAGAAAGGAGAGAGAATAAAGTTTTAAGTGCTGACAACATTGATCCTGCTTATATAAGTCTCCGTTGACTTGCACCTTATTTTATGTAACTCACAGTACATTGTTTTGTTTTTTCAAAATGATATAAAAACATGATTATTGCTGTAGTCTGCCTTGACTTACCCCCATTTACCCTTTTATTTCAGCTTCGAGACACTAAATCCACTGACCAAAACACAACCCTTCTTCACTTCTTGGCTGAGAAATGTGAGGAGAAATACCCTGAGATCCTGATGTTTCCAGAGGAGCTGGAACATGTGGAGAGTGCTAGTAAAGGTAACCTTGTTCAGCCCATTTGCTAACTTTGTATCTGACTTTCTAAATGGTTTAATAACATATGGTTTAATTATGTCAATTTGTATATGACTATTAGACTGACAGGGTCAAACATTTGAGGATATGTATTTACTTAAGAAAAGTTAATCTGGCACTTTGTAAGCAGGAAAGCATAGTTTCAGAAAACCAGCATTTCAACCCAGCAAAACCACCCTATTTAAACTGAGAACTTTGGAAGCACTGGATGGATATTTCATTATATATCGTGGCAATATATAAACCTTTCCAAGTGGGATATAGGCCAAGCAGTGTTTAATAGACTGACTCTGGGGATTAAACCCAACAAGGTTAGATACTTTAATTCAAGCTTTTGCATTGGATGGAATAATCGTAATAGCAATAAACTGGAATGTATTCTCATGATACATTTACATGGTGTATATTCCATTATGGAATAGACCTGTGCTGGAAAGAACATTGTACCTGTTGCGGTTTTGGTGGTCGATGCAAAGACTTTAACAAAACACAAGCGAGTCAAATGGAGTTCAACATGTACACAACCAAAGTATAGCATTTCAAATAGGCTGAAGAGCATAGAGAGATGCTGGTTTGAATTGTTGTACAGCTTGTAATTAGTGATGAACGTGCAACATGAAGGGATTACTGTATTACTGTACCACATCACAGAAGATGTGCCACCTTTTGACAATTACACATTTCCCTTTTCAACAATAGACTTGTTAATGTGACACATATGAAGCCATTCACTTGAATTTAAAGGAAATTATCAGATAATTGTATGCTGTCACTCCTTTTTCATTTATTTCATAGACTTGTTTATCTATTCACCTGTCATTCTGCCTGTCAATACACCTAATTCCACTGTGATTCAATTATCCAATATTTGGTGGAATCCCCAGAGGCATATTTACTTTGTTAGTTACTTAATTGGTTATTTAATCTAATTAAAGTCATTATGTGCTCAAGTGAGGCAGTACACCATTGTTGAAGTGGACCTGTGGAGTCTTTAAATTTAGTTTACACTATGTCTGCCAGTGATGAAGACCAGGAAAGTCATTTCACCAGGAAACATAATGTGTGGTTGTTAGTCAATTGATTAAGATTGATAAGTAGTTTGTAATATATATATCCAGGATATCCGTATCACTTTTAATAGGTTTGTAAAGCAGAGAGAGCTGTGAAAAGCATGACAAGCCTTCATATTTATGTAGTCTATACATATTTGTAGTTCATTAAATGTTTGTTTTGCAGACATCATGGTTCTCCCTGTAATGTTGTGCCAACAGGCATTACACAATTGAGTCACTAACCTTTTTTTTTTTTTAAGTCACAGGATTGCTCTTTGTTCAGAATATATTCTTCCTTTGCTATTTTTGTGTCATGAGAGACTCGTGTCTCCACTAGTCATGTTTTATTCTGTTGTTTTCACTACTTTTAAGGTCTGTTAGGGGCTGGAGGTGGACACAGAGCTAAGATCTCAGCTTTCTAGTCACACAAAACTCATTTAATCATAGACACGTTGAGCTGGAACACAAAGGACTGCGCCGTGATGGCTGGCCTGTGCTGCATCCATGTCTGCACAAAGCTTTTACTCTCATGTACAGAGCAGAGCCCCTCTGAATAATTTAGATTTATCTCCAGATCTTTTACAAACTTCTGGTCTTCTGTCAGGTAAATTGGTAAAGGAACATGAAAACACGTTGCTTTGCTAACTCTATACACAGATCATCCTAACCTGGAGCAATATTTACTTGTCATGCCATATCATTTGTCTCATAGAGGATCTGGGTTTATTTTTCTTTATCTCTACTTTTGACTCTTCCCCTACTCTGCCCTGTGCCCACCAGCTTGCTGAAAACCATAGCAGTTTTTGTATTTTATTTGTTTTACTTTTTATAGTTGAAAATCACTTCATTTTACTTCATCCTTCCATCAAAGTATATGTTCAGCTCCATAGAGGAATGCAGGGAACTCAAGGATCAGCATGGGTTTGGAAAACCAACCCTAGGCCAGCCACGCCTTACTCATATTCCTACCTGACAATCTCTTACACAGAGAAATAAATTGTAGAAATAAAATGCATCCCACGGTTTAATACTGACTTTGGCTAGCTTTGGACCCGGATAACAAAAGGATTTTATGGAGAGGAAAAACATTATTATATATATTATCTCCCCCCCCTCTCTCTTCTTCTCTATTTATATATTCACCTGAGGATTTATTCTCTGGTGAGCTGCAGTCCACGTTACCTACCTGTGCACATCTAGTAGGCCAGAGCCTGGGATTTCTGCATGTTGCATCAAGATCCAGAGGGGAGGGAATGGCACGCCTTGGATGGGTGGATGTGTTGGGGAGGAGAAGGTGTGTGTGTGTGTGTGTGTGTGTGTGTGTGTGTGTGGGGGGGGGGGGGGGGGGGGGGGGGGGGGTCAGACGTTATAATAATCACGAACCCATCTACAAAAGACTGGAGCCTGCACACTTAATATACCTGACTGAAAGGAGCAATCAGTTCCGTCTGATTTCCTTGAGAAAGTCTGTATGCTGTTACCTACTCCTGATTGGCCACTTCAGAGGGACTCTGTACTCCAGTCCCTCATGTCTTCAGCTCCACAGAGACAGAGCGCTGCTAGCCCTGGCTTTGTCTGCTTATGTTACCATTTCTTAATCACATTACCTTCTGTTTCGCCCTGGCTTGCTCCATGTTAATTGTCTTATATTGTTTTCTATATAATGTTAATGTTCTGCTACTGTCATGACAAGTCCACATTGAGAAAAGGAAGATAATTGCTAATCAATGATAACTGGATCATAACGCAATCCACTCCGGGTTGAGTGGCATACTTTGGCATTTGCTGGGAATCTATAATTGGATTCAATAATGTGCCCTTTTAACCCTTTTCATTTAGTTTGATTGTGTTACTTGCATTTGCAGTCTATTACTGCCCTTTGATACATCCCCCAAAATTATAGAAATCAATTCCATGTTCATTCATAATTGATGTATTAGTGAAATTAGATTTTTTTAAATCAATCTCTTTAATATATGCAGTGGCCTTTTGGGTAAAAATGCCCAGGCTGTCTGATATCTTCTATAAACTCTAAAATCATGTTGTTGACACCTAACTCGCATAATGAGCATAGTTGATTTGCTACTTATGCAGTAATATCCATGGAAATGTTTTGCTCTATGTTGCGCTTATGTAATGCCTCTCAAATATAAATTATTAATGTTGAAGATTGGACACAGTATAATGTATATATTCAGTCAACTACTTAGGCAAGCATGTTTTTACCCCCAGTGCCTTGAATTACATCATTGCATCTCAAATGACCTTTGACCCATAACCCCTCAAAGAGTAGATTCTGGGAGAGCTTTTGCAGGTAGTGGCCAGGGCTTACTGGAGCTTAGCCGAACACACAGAGCAGTCTCTGTAGGACACTGACTCCTCACTCTATGGACTCACTCATCATCAAAGGCTACCTGCATCAAGGTCACTGCTAATTAGAATCCACAGGATCAAGCACAGAGGCAGGGCCAGCAATCTGCTGAGTCTCAAGGTGGTCCTGGGACAACAGAGTTGACCATGAAGACCCACATAGGTAGTTGCTGAGCTACTCCTCCTGTATGGGCTGTTCATGGTCATCCGGGTGCTACTCCGTCTAGACTACATATCAGTTTCAAAGTAATAGATGTCATGAGTTCCGTGTTGCAAACTAATATGCATTATGCATGGCCTCAATACCGGAATAAATGTTCAATATTTTACATATCAGGTATTGATATTATGGTTAAATTGCATGCATTTCAATAGAAGAATTGCCTGCACATTTTAATGTCATTTTTTTGTGTGTGTGTGTGGATAATGCATTTTAATTCTTAACAACACAAGTGAGATTCAGAGATTGAGGTACTAGGTACTTGAACATTAGTGCTATTCCGATTGTTTTTGTGGGCAAACAGTAAACTAGTGTCTATGTTCTCATTTCATTTAATGAGATGTGTGTATGCGTAAACATTGTGGTGTCCTTTTTTTGTTTTTTGTTTTTTTGTTATTGCTTTAGCTACCACCGCCACAATACATGTTGATTAGCATGTAATCAGCCATCTCTCCGCAGCTGCATGAACAGCATCAGCTTTGAAGTTGGCCTTGTCTGTTGGAATATTGTTATCGATGAAACCGTGTTCAGCTCATTTCTTTGTGTCTGGGACTGTCAGTGGTGTCTGAAAGCCCTTGCTGACACACAGCTTCAGAACTAAGTATTGAATGAAGTTGCAGTCATTTATTTTGCAAAAGATACAGAGAATTTCTCACAAGCTACTCTGGATCTCTAACACCACACTTAATGGAAAACACAGCATTGCTCCCTTTTATCTTTGTTCTTCATGTGTACTTTTAAAGGACTATCCGTCTTGGCATGAGCCGTTATCCTTCCATCTTAGGTTTATTTGATAACAGCACTTCCAGTGCTCTCAGATCCCTATGCCCTGTGCCTATATGAATGCAGGCTCATAGATGTTATGATCTTTCTGTGCAAGAAGCTTTGGATAGATCCTCTGGCCAAATCCCTGAGCTTAAACGCAATAGAGGAGAAATGTGACCGCAAATACCTAAAATGTGATAATGCCTTACTCAAATCCCACCTATTGACCTCTTCCTTATTGCCTTATTCCAATGTCACAGCCTGACTTACTAGGTGATTGCAGATGTTTACAACATGTCATCCCTCTGTCAGTTAAAGTATATTCCCTCTGGAGAAAAGATTAATAAAATGGAACCATGTAGAACTTTTGCAGTCTTTAGATCAGGGAAAGTCTTTAGATCAGGGAAAGTAAAATGTCCAATTGGCTATTTTACTTACCAAAGCACTGAAAAAACAACACTAGTCTGACAATTACTACTATCTCAAGATCAGACAAGGACACAAGTGTGACATCATTTCTACCAGAGACCCAATATATTCCTTCTGACAGCAAAGGACACTGTTGTCCAGATACTTTCTTCTCCTCCAGGGAAACATTGTGAGAGGTGCCATCTTCAGCCCATTGCCCCTTATGCGTGCCCACTTCCATGCCCTGCCCAGCACGGGGCCCTGCCAACCTGCCTACACTCTGTGGGCCACTTAGGGAATACAGCCTGTGTTCCATGACTTTTCCGTTCACCACACACAGCTGCTTAGTGCTGGAAAATGATAATTAAAGATTGATGATTTCCCCAGGGTACAGCCTGTGCACAGAAAGAGAAAGAGAGGGGAGGGAGATCACAAGTTCATCCCTATGCTTGGGCAAAAGGAACAGACACTCCAAAAATATATACATTGTTAGTTAAGCTATAAATGGGGTCGGGTTGAACGTAGCTACTGGCATTTTCTGTACCGAATCTGATGTGGGACATCTGAATCACATTCCAAAGGAGATTCACCTTTCACTCCTCTACGCTAGGATAACTTTCATTACCTCTCTGACACATATACTGATGGCTCCTGCACTCATCACTTTGATTCATTTTTATATTTTCTCTCGGCATACATACTGAATTGCATGTGCCAATATCTATTTTATTATAAACATAAAGTAACGTTGTAATGGAGGGACATCAACACATTTGCCCTCCAAAAATGTCATGCCCCTCAATTTCCAGTTCAATATACTATTTTCTTCCCGGAAGGAAACAATTGGATAGGTAGTCTGTAGTCATTGGAAATTTAGTTTTTAAGCCAGTATTTTCATACCCCTGACCCCTGATGTTAATGGCGATGGCAAAGCCTTGAGAGAAGTGTCATTGGCCAATTTGCGTGGTTATATCTCTCAGCAATGAATGTGTGGGGGGGCTGACAATGAGAGCCTAGACTGTGTGGTGATTCCACTCAATCAGAGGCACACTGACAATCCGTTTTGACAATCTGGGGAAAAAGGAAATATGACACAAATGTTCTCATAAATCTATTTAGTATAAGGCATAGCCAAGGGCAAAGTACTTTAGAGCCTTGGAGAGAAAAAATTGAGAGAGAAGAAGAAAAAAAAAAGTTGAACTGAGGATATTAATACCGTTGTGAATATATCTATTATCCACATTCGTTTCCAAGGCACTGCGGCATAATAAAGCACTGCCCATTTCACATTTAAACCCCCAGCACCACTTCGCTCTGGGCTGTATTACATAGACAGAATGTCTTTCTGCATGGGCTGGAAGACAGAGAAGATCATTTGTCTTTCATTTTGAATGGAGTCGAAGGAAAGATAGTCTTCCACTCTGAGTCTGTCCCATATGAAAGTAGTTGGTAATTACTGCATAGAAGCTGGGGAAAAAGACAGACACATTTGTAAGACTGTCTGTAGACAAAAAGTACTCTGTCTCAGTTTGTTTTCATCTGGCCTGGTCTTACAGACTGCAACATCTTCAAAATAATTGTAATATAATAATAATAATATTAGCAAGATATTACATACATTGTTGTTATTAAATTCAGATTCCAGACCGCTACTCCCCAAAACATGTAAATCACTCAATCTCAATAGTTACACGTTGCAGTGAATTTTGATAAAATGCTGATATTTTTTTTTGCAGTGTTTACCTTAACTCTTTGTGTCTCTCCCAGTCCCTGCCTCAATCTCTGTGATGCATGTTCTACTTTTGCCCTGAAATGTTCCAGCTGTCACACCTGAGGAGAACATTCTCCTTTCAGATCAATCCATGGAGATGTGCCCTACATTCTACTCTATTTCTCCTTCTGAAAAAATTGCAGCCCTTATCTCTGCCTCACATACATGCGTGCAAAATATGCCCGTATTAAAGACTCTGGGCACCACTTCACGGGGTATCGGCACCATAGGGAGATTTTGACAGTTGAAATGAGTAAGCAACGTGGGGGGGGGACACACGACACATGCAAAAACTGGGCATCCACCACTTGCCGCAGTGAAAGGATGTGGCCATGGCCGTGAACATCACAATGACATCATTTAGGTACTTCTGGGTCAAAACTGGTAAATGTTTTGGAGCAAAATAAGGTAGACCTTTAGTCTGAACTCAGCATTTTTTGCTGTTATTTGTATTACCATACGTTCTGTCTGGACCTTGTAAGATGGCACCAAAGCACAGTGTTTGATAGTAGACATATTTGGGACGCACCACAGGGATTTATTTGTTTTTTCCTGAAGAACAAACATTTTGACTTGATGTACTCTTGGCTTTGTTGAACTTCACCAGCTGCCCTCAAGAGGATTGCATTCTTCCAGAAGTGTAAGCCTATGAAGATCCCTGTCTGGGACTGATCGCATGGCTGATGATACTCAGGAATACAGGTTGCGTACTGCCATACTCTAATGTGTCTTCCCATGCACTGTGTCTTCCTGACATGCTAAGCGTAATACAATCTATGGAAAGACTACCTACAGACCAACTACATATGTAATTGTACTGCATATAGCTTTATTCACTGTACTGCATGCAGTTGGTTAAGGCTGTCTGTAGGGTGCAGTTCAAGTCAGTGCAGCTCTAGGGGAGGGACATCATTCATGTAAATGTGTGGTCTCAAAGTTGGATTACATTTAATTGCCTTAAAACATACAACGGATTCCCTACTTTGTCTTCCAAAAGCCACTGTTCTAAAGAACAGTTAAATCCAGTTAATTAGTAATTTGGACAATTCTCAGAATTGTATTGGATACATTGAAGCATCTCCCTTTCAAAAACATTTGCAAACTGTGCTTCACATTTGATATACTATTTGGGTTAGTATAGCTCGAAACACATGGTATTTGGATAAAGATGACAACTGTTGGCAATCGAAATTCAAACTGAATTTGTCTTCTGATGGCAGGATACATGAAACGGTACTCTTACACGCACGCAAGGGTGGTGGGTGTCTATGACAAAGGTGGGGAACAAGTGACTGAGTGTCAAGTAGCAACAAACACACTCCATTGTGCTTCTGCAGGTTGTTCTCAATGAAAAAGACAGAACAAACTATTTTTTATAAATATTTTGAGTTTGCGCCTGGACTACTCTCAAACACACTTCTACCTTTATTCTTTCTTATAATAATAAGAACCTATTATTATACTTATAATTATATTATTTTTGTTTGGCAGGAATCCTATCAACTTCTGATAACCAGTGCTGCTTCTTAATAGCTTCATAGTCATTTAAATCAGAGTTATTGTTCAGGATATACTTTTCATCACAAAGGCTGATCAAACTGCTGCACACCAATAAGGCATAGCAACAGGTTTTCACTGCCAACCTTTCATTTGTGAAACTGCCATAGTTAAGAATATCAGTTCACAATCTCTATAAGTGAGAATGAATGTGGTTAGACATTAAAGACCTTTGACAACCTTTGTCTTTTGTTCGCATACAAGTGTACATGCCAATGTGCATGCACACATCGCTGACATCGTTCACTTCAGCCACTGCTGAGTCTGTGTCTGAACATCAATCACGCTTCCCTCCGAAGCCTTTCTAGTTTGAGAACTCATTATTTATACATCAAACACATTTGACAAAGGCTACTTCTGATTTTGAAGGTACCGGGGCTCTGGGGTACACCCCCCCACTTTTGACAGCCTGTCACCTTTGAGTCCTGAGACCCAGATTTCCATTTGATTTGACTGGACATTGCAGTGGTACTGAATACCTAGTGAGGCACATCCTAAGGAGTATCCACCTTACACGGTGTAACTGTACGTAAAGTGTACTATTATACCATTGATTCCATAGATTGACAAAACATGTCAATCTATGTTTTCTTGATTGCCATTTAGAGGCTTCAACAGAGGTAGCAGCTGAAACCTTTTACATTACAATCAACAGCGCTTAGCTTAGCTTACACGAGACAAAAGTTTCTATGAATCATCAATATGTAATTTACGATATGTTAGCCGTACGTCATCCCAACAGCCACATCAGCGATTGGGGCTGATGTGACCCCACTGCAGGGAGGCGTGGGGGGCAGTAGGCGGGTGGGCACGAGCAGCTAGACCTGCCGGCAGGTGGGCAGGCATGCGGGCAGGCAGGCAGGCGTGCTTACTCAGCCCGAGTCTGAAACTGATTCTCCAGAGCAGAGTGTCCTGTCGGGATCAACAGACCCGGCTTGGGGAACGGACAGTCTGTCATGGGGAATATCACGAGCTGGATGTGGACCTGTCCAACTCTCCCAGCACGTATTGAGTGATGAGCTCTCTGGAGAGAGCCGGCATATTTATTTATTTGACTTACCCCCAGTCTGGGAAGCAGCATTGGGAGACAGAGACCACTCTTGTTCTCTCTTCGTCACCCACTTTTCACCCGTTTTTCTTTCTTACCTTCCCATTCCTATCACAGTTGCCATTGGTCTGGCTTGTATGAGTGTAGACAGAGATGGACACATGCAGGGACTCAGGCTGCCCTGGTTAGCATGGGACTCCACTTCTCTGACAGCAGATTTCAATGAGAGTTGACAATGGGGCTGGAAATGAGAATAATGCTGTTTGCCAGGCTTGAAATACGGCCTGTCACAGCCTACCACTTGCCATGCCAGGAGTGTTCGATGGGCTGAGGTGGACAGGGAAGCTCTATTTAAGATGTATTTATGTGTCCCTCTCCCTTTCTTTCCCAGTAAGTCACTCAGACCCCTACAGGCTAAAGGATTCCAGCAAATTCTCCTATAGTCATTACCTTCCTAAATGGGGTTTGGAGTCATAGGCGTAGTGACCAGTGCCACAGTTCATTTGTGTCTTTGGAACCACATTTACCTGATTATTTTGACAGGTGGTTTGCTGGATTCAGAACTGTCCAAATGTTTACATTCAGCTGTGTTGGTAGCCAAGGTATACAAAAGCTGAAACAGTTTTTTCTTTATCTCTAAAATAAATGTGTGTAAAAATATAAAGACATGTCTTAGGATGCCACACGTGATTCAAGCATCCTCTTGTTGTCAAATGTGTGAAACAATGAGTCTACAAACTGCTTTCAAGAGGACTTCTTTGTGTAGAGAAGTCCTTGTGTTGATTGTTATACTCACTGAGATGTATTAGATGCATTTGTTTGTTTAGTCATTCATGAATGAAGAGCACAAGCTGTAAATATTGTAACACTCGGTACAGGTGTTTTTCTTTACTGTGGAAAACTTGGTAGCATCATGCTTTTTGACTGGAACCAATTCAGTATAACAAAAACTGGAAAAATATTGATGTTTTGTCGAATGTCTCAGGTGTGAGAATTGTGGCACGCACACACATTGCCTTTGCTGTGGGTTTTTCTTTGCAGTTAAAGAAACCTTGTCGCCGTGTGGAGGAAGGTTTAGGCAGCAACAGTCACAGTGTAATTCAGCAAGTGGAAAACTGTTGTGACAAACTGTTGCGTCCCTCCATATCATTATTAGTAGTGGGTGTTCTTACAGACATTGATGTATGAAACAGTCATGTTTACTACTGTAAGGCTGGGGACACTTTGGTTTGTGCATCCGCCAACTGGAGGACTGTTTGATATGATGAAAGGAAATGAATGTTTTCTTAATATCTGACACCAACTTTGAAAATGCAAAGTGCACTTAGTCCGTAGTACTAGCAGTAGTACTAGCCTGACGTTGTCATACTCATAATTCTAGTCAGAATATGAGTCTGAGAACTCTCCGTTGGGCTTTGACTACAGGGCGTGTTTCAAACGAGCCTGGAAAACAAATGCCTCTTCGCTCAATTGGATAGATCTACAACCAATCAGAGCAACAGAGTATGTGACGTATGTTAAGCACCGCATAGTTGTTGTCAACAGAACTAAACTACAAGCAGACTTGAAGTATGCTTGAAGAATGAATACAAACGATTTTTGCCGGTGTTGTAAAATTAATTTAAGGGTAGGGAGAGTACTTATTCACACGGTCAACCTTTTTGAGCGAAACAATAAAGGGCAATGCATATACGAGCAAGTTCTCCGTTTAGGATTACAACTCCATTGGGGCCAGCTGATAAATTAAACTTTTACCGAATCCCATAGGAAGGACGGCAAAAACATATTTTCCATCGATAAATGCCTTGATTGCGTCTCTCTGTTCCTCTTTCAAAATTAATGCGCTGTCGATGTCTTCTAAAACAGACTCGATGGCAGAATCATACCATTCCAGATCTCCAGCGGTAGCCATGTTTGTTCAAAACAAATTCAACTTAAGCGCTCTTTTGTGACGTGGGTGATTATGTTACTGTTGATCATCTGTCCATCATCGTATAAAGCCCGCCCTGGCAATTTAATTGGTTCGCCTAGATTCTGGTTTTCTGTAGTTGGTCCCCAATACGAGACCCTCCAGACCCAACTTCCCGACCAAATTTTTTTGGGGGCGGGGAGAAGTTGGGCTGGCAGCCAGGCTACAGTAGTAGGGATGTTCACTGAACATCTGTTTAACCGATACTAAGGCTATGGAGTTAGTTAACCACGATCAAAGTAGACAAACCCCCAGAGGCTACGGTGACATGCCTGGAGCATTGAAAACCCTACTGAAAGAGTGAGTCAGAGGCCCCACTTGTATCCTAGTCCAAAAGCATGTTCTTGAAAGGCTAATAGCCATATCAATCTGTCTAGCTCAGTGTATTCTTACCTGAGCATGTGAAGGAAACGTACGAGCAGAACCTGTACATTTAAATGCAAGATAATAAGTCTAGATCGTAAAATAAGTCTTTGGTTTTAAGAATGAAACAGAAATCAATACAAAACATACCTTAAATGTTGCCAATATTAAAGGCATTCACAGTGAAATATAAGTACATAGTCCACATGGGAGCTTGTGTTGGAAATCAAACACCAAGGTCTACCTGCATAGGAGTCTCATAGGAGTACAGTGACCATGTCCAAATGGGATGCTTGTGTAAAACAAAATAATATGCAAACACATTGGGGTTGCTACTTGCACGACTGTGTAAAACCTAAAAAACAAAAATCATACAATACTAAGACCAAAACCGATGTTGTCCTCTCCTGCTAGTGTGACCACCCCTCAGAGGGGGTGGGCCACACCGTGTGAAGACTGGTTTTTAGCTCCCACCTTTTCTTACATATGAAGGAAAACACCAAACCTGGAAATAAATGGGCTAGTGAATTGGGTACCTCCGAATGGAGCAGTACATTCTTAATGCTGGACACAGCTGATAGCTCATAAAAAATGGGTCTATGGAAGCCTTGAGGCAACCTTTCTATAAAGCTGTTCATAGATTACTATGATATGAATATCAAATGGACTCATCTGGGTTTTTTTTGCATAATACAAAAATGAAAAGGCTTGTGAAACAAGACCTACTGTCACATTTGTGGTTGACCATGCATACCTGTTTCCAGAACAGTCCTGTCTTTTGAAAACAGTGGATTCAATCCAACAAGCATTTAGGTTATTACCAACACATCTGAATGGGAGGCACACAATTCCCTTTGTGTCACATTGTCTCTCTTTGCCAAATTAATATATCTGGCATTAGTGGTGCTGAAAATATTAGAAAGGCTGTTTGCAAATGAAACTGTCTGCAATCAGAACGGTGCTTGCTAATGAGCTTTTAAAAAGTAGCTCTGTTGGAAAGACAGTGTTAAAGGATGGTTCTGGCAAGATCACATTTAATCCTGTTGCAGATATCTCAACCTTATTTGGCTGTTCCCTGCTGTATTTGCAAAATGTGTACTTCCATGAGAATATCAAGATAAGCGTGAGTCTTGGTCGTCTGCAGGTGGCCTGTTTCATGTTGGCAGGGCAGGTAGCGAGACAGTACAGAGCGCACGCACTGTTCACCACATGACCTGGATTTGGACTGAGCTGTGAAAGGAAACTGAATTGCAGTTTGTATGTGTTTGAGTACTCAAACAAAACCGTTTACTGCCTCAATTTCATCTTATTTTGTCAATCGCCTTTTTGTTTTATTTTTTCTTCTTTTTTTGTATCTCTCTTTTCGATGACTCAAATTGTATATTTCCACCAATCTTCTACACCAGTGACAGGTGGAGTTCCATGTGATTTCCTATTGTTTTATTGCACCCTCCGACAAGATTTGTTGTCCACAAACTTCTACTTTGAAAATGGACAGTGCCTCTTTGATGCAGTTGAAACATGCAAGACTGTTAGTGCTAGTATAGCTCTGCATTTATTCAATACTGTGTACGCAAAAAGGTTCATTTCCCCCGCTCTGTGTCAATCCCATTTTAAAGTGCCCTTGGATGCAGCACAAACAGCACACAAAACAACCCAGAACTGGATGTTTCCGGTTGACATCAGCATACTGAGGCAGGCTTCATGCAGTGTCTCTCCTGAGCAGTGCAGTACGACGACAGATATGACCATGAGACCCTGCTACCAGTGTGAGGGTTTTAGCAGCCCAGATGATGTGTGTCTCACATGTTCTAATTAGGCACCAGTAAACTGGAGAAGGGTATTGATGACCGTTATCATAATTGTGAACGAATCATGGTTGACAAATTGACAAAGGTGCAAGCATGGCACTTTACCAAATGTGAGAGAACTTGGTGGAAATTTTGACAGGGGGAACCTGAGATAACATGACAGTCAGGCAATAGGAGAGATAATGAAGGGAGTGTGTATGCCGGAAATTGAGTTTTCCAACGTGTGATCCCTGCACCCTCAAAATAAGACACCATTGTGGCAGTACAATGATCAGTGGAGGTGACTGTGATAGGAAGCCATGTAATGGTGAGAATATGATGTATGTGGACCCTAACATGACTATATGTGTGTGTGTGCGTGTGTGTGTGTGTGTGTGTGGTGGGGGAGATGCATATCAAAGCCCATGTGTTTTATCATTCGTAGATAGTCTCCTTCATTATTAAAAAGAAGACACTCGGTTCCACGTATTGCAGCTAATTAATATGCAATTGTAGGCTGGAGAAGTGTATGGAATGATAGGAGCTAAGAGTGTGAACACAAAGATGGCTGTCAAAGTTTTCACTTGCTGCTTCTCTTGGGGTGAGACTAGTCAACTCTCTTGTCACCTGTGTGTGTCTGCCACCGTCATCCCATAGCTGTGTGTGAGAGGGGTGGATCTCTCCCAGGGACCAGCCCCCCCATAGAGTGTAATTGGCTTGTGATGTAAGCAGCAGCTTGAGCTGGTTATAAACAGATGGCGGATCATTTCAAATCCCACTTCTCATGTTTTCTGACGGATATCAATGAGGGAATGGTCCCCAAACCTGCTCTGACCTTTGTCGATGGCGATACATGTCATGTGAAAAATTGAGATCAGGCAAGTGACATTTTTCAAATCAGCGGAAGGCGAGTGGAGGGTCCTTATCAGGGCTGTCAATCACTGCCCAGCTCATTCCCATTGCCCTGTGCACACAAATCACACCGGCTCTTAAAAGCAAACACACAACACACAAGCCTGCTATTTATCTGGTGAAGCAATGGATTATTCATCCTTCAGTGACCGGAGGCAGTCATCGCAGTAAACTGCTGGTGTTTTTCTACCCCCTCCCCCCACCCACCCCTGTACTCTGTTATTGACCGCTCCTCACTGAGAACGTGTCTGTGGCTCAGATGCCGCGATGAGGGTCTGGCTAGCCACTGAATGTTGCTGGCAGCACACATTGATCCAGACACCAAATTGGGTCATTTTTATCATGGGCTGTCATCAGTGTATCATTTGAAGGCATGGCTTGACGGGAGCATCGCGCCACTTCTTGTGTTTTTGTTTTTATAAAAATGCAAAAATCTTACCCACAAGCCCCCTGGGAGTAGAGTCCCCAGAGCTCCCCTGAGTTAATGCACGCCACCGTATGGAAAGGCTCCTCTGCCACCTGTAATTTATCCTCCCTGCTGACGTAGCCAATGCTCCGGTAAGCTCAGCCTTTCCCTCAATGTTTGAACTCTAAAATGCTTGCCTCCTGCATGTTTTTACAACACTTAATGCCTATGCTAATGTCCTTGTAGTGTTTCATTACAAATCCACCCCCACCCCACCCTTTCTCCTCCCAACATGACGGCTATCCTGTGTCCTAGTACACTGGTCATATTTGGGACCAATACAGCCGAATTGATCACAATGGCTAAGGTTTAAGAGTTTGTTTTAGAGTATAGTCACAGTAACTACTGAATCTGAAAAAAAAAAAGTGCTGCAGCACATTGCAGCAATGTGGTAGTTGAGCAGACTCTGCTCACTCTGTGACCAGAGTTTGTCTCTCCCCAAGATGATGTCTTGGAATAAAAAAATTAAAAATGCTTTTTTCAGTGCCGGCCACCTTCACATTCTACTTCCCCTTGTACTGTGCACATCATGTTGTGTTTGTTTTTCCTTCACAATGTAATTCAGGCTCATCTCCACTAATTCTTGTCCTCAGGCCTTTAGGCATAAATTTAATCTCACTTCCAGTTCTTTGTTTTCAAAATAATTCTAATAAGTCTCAAGTATGACCTTTCTCGTTCATGTTGGGCATTTGCATTTTTCACCCTCCCCTTGTTTGGCTCTGTGATACAGAGTTGCACTGTGTGATCCATATTCAAATATATTCAAATCAGCCACCTCATATTTGCATGTGAAATTGAGGACCAGAATGGGGATTTATAGCCAGGTCATCTGCATGCTGATCAGAGGTGAAGCCCAGCCCCCGTAGGCGTCTGGTGAAACTGTGGTGTAATGCTGCAAATCTCTGGGAAACCGTTGAAAATCCTCATGGAACGAGATAGTCCAAGTAGTCAACTGCCAGATGTTGGATTACACGTTGCTTTACACCGTCTGTTTCAAAAAGAATTATAATAATTGTAATGATGTCCTCTTTATGTTTTCCTTCTGTAAATGTACGAAGTGGGTTTGCTTATAGTTCTCACTGTTGTTGTTCATGTCACGGGGGTTCGAGGGAGTCAGGCCCCCACAGGATGAAGAATTATGGGGGCTGTTAACAACTTTCATGGCCATCCTCTAGAGAAAAAAGCATCCCGGAGGTTCTTTATCCGCCCTCGTTCACTTGTTGTGGTTTTCTGGTGGGCCGGCCAGCTGAGGCCAGCTCCTGACTGAAAGCAGTGTTTTTATTCCACCTGCTGAAGCGGCGGTAAGGAGGGACCACATCGATCGTCGCAGGGCCAAATTGAGCCCGTGTGGAGCAGCGGCCTCCTACCACACAAAGCTTATGTTGCCGTCCGCTGGTTTTATCTTCGGGTGGCTTTGTCTGCGTGTGCCACACTGCCATTTTGATGTGTTAAGTCATAATAGGGAGCCACTGTTTTTCGTAGGGGCTGCCAATAAAACACAAGACAGAGGGGATTATGGCTCATGCCATGCCATTATTGTCCCCTACCTGTGTCCTCTCCGTGTGAAGCCTTGTCTCCATGTAGTTTCTTCCTGCCTTTCAACTCTCGGGGTCTTGAGAGCAGCATGTCAATGGTAGAGATGCTCTTTAGGGTGTCGTTTTAGGTCTCAGTAGATGCATGGATGCAGTGTAAATTGTGTTTATTATGAATCACCCTGCTGCAGTAGTTGACTGGATGCCCCGATGTTTGGGAGTAAATAACTCTAGGCCTTTGAGGGCATTGCATCAGTGCATCAGTGCATCAGTGCATTGTGCCGTTACCTTCGAGGCAAAGCCCTAAGCCTATGCATTACAATATGATCCTCATTTACTTAGTACTACGTTCAGGGCAGACAGGGACCTGGGACTAATGCTGCCGATCCCTTTGGCTATTAGTTATTAGGGGAGGCTGATTTGCCGGGAGCTACAAACCCCCTCGAGTTATGGGTAATGAAATACAAACAGACAGTGAGGTTGCTTGGGGCTTTGAAATTGGAGGAGACCAGACCTTCCCCCCTGGTTCCCTAACTTCCACTGCCATAAATTTGTCGCCCGTGACATACCTGTACAACACCGGAGTTGGACTCCTCCTTTCTGGAGGGGCCAATGCTTCGTGTCACAGAATGATGTAGACCGTATACAGTATACTGTACATGTGTATGTTAAGATGAATATGACAAAGTAGATTCACAATATAGACCTGCTTTGGAGCATCTGCAGCATCTAGAGCTTACCGTAATAGAGAAAAACCTAATCTATTTTGACGCGGAAAAACATTCTAGTATATTGGTTAAGTTTCACATTATTTGGTTTCATAATGACACCTTTTTACTGTGGAACAGGCCATAAACTGACACGCACATTTTAGATTGCGCTGGGTTGAACTGTTTAAAGAGAAGGCGATAATGCTGTACCACATTTTACAGTCGTTACCTCATCAGTGTCCCTCTGTGTCTCTGTCATGCCTCACTCCCCATCGTGCCTGCTCCTCACACTGGCTCCAACCATCGTCTATGAAATAGAAGAAAATCTGCCAACTAATTCATCTGCTTTCTAGAGAAAAACTGTCTCATTACGGCACTGATGAGTTTAAGGATTGCCTGAGGTGGAAAGTTTTCAGTTTATAGCTTGGTAATCTTCTGCTTTGGTCTGTCTGTGTGTCCCTGTCTCCCTTTGATGCAAAACAACGGTGGAGAGGCAATCCAAGCCAATCAATACCCGGTGCCTCCCTGTTTAAACTGTCCATGACTGCACACTTATTTATACATGTGTCTGTGTGGGGATCCCATGTTTCATCACATTGTTTCGCACTGCGTTCCAAATGAAGACAGAGGTGGTGGTTGTGTGAATTGATCTGACCTTTTTTAGAGTGTAAGGGATATAAATCTCTCTGGATCGACTTTATTAGTGTGATACAGGGACACAGGGTATCCTAATTTAGGAAGTTACATGGGGGCCTCAGCACCAATACAAGCAGAAGGTCATGCACCATGAAAACAATCCATTTTAATAGACACGAGAGTTGGCGGCATTGCCGGGGAAGTGTGTCTATTGTTCTCCCCAGTGAAGGTTTAAACACACACACACACACACACAAACACCTGACAGAGAGGTATTGATCCAGTGCAGTATAGTTATTTTACGGGGTGTAACTATCACCAGGACAAAGTTTGGCAGGTAGTTTTAAAGCTTCTAGATCTAGTCATTAGTCTGTTGAGGATGGAGATATATGACGTCAAAAATTCCCTGATTAAACGGGCATGTTACTGTGTTCTATTACAAAACAAGCCCCTATGCTGAGCCACTGAACTCAATTAGTTGGAAACATGTTCCACACTGTGCTAGTAATTAGAACCACACCACTCACTTCAGCATCCTAGCCAGCACATCTCTTTCACTATCCATCATAGATATAGATATAGAGAGAGACCAGAATTGCCAGCTTACATTTTTATACAGTCCTTTTAAAAGCCTTGAAGTGGCGATGTTCGGCGAGCTTGTGTTAGGCGTTAGAGAGGGTATTTACACGAAGGTAGTGGTTGTTGGGCTGTGAAGCAGCTTCCTGTTGATAAGTAGTTGTATTCACACGGTACAATAAAGACCCTTGGAGTGTCTGCCTGGCTGCAGTGTCAGGGTATATCCAGAGCCTGAGCATACCGTAATTACACATGAAAGTCCCTTGACTGCAGCTTGCATCCGGCCCATCAGCGTTCTGTAGCCACTATACAGACACCGCAGCTCCTCGCATCCCCTTCACACGGCAGCCTGGTCGGCTTTGTCCCAGAACCATTTTACCAGACGCCTGCTCTGGAAGATATCCAAGTACGTCTCTACACTCGATGCCCTCGACCCCCCTTAAAGACACCTCTCTCCCACAGCATACCTACTTGGCTTGTATAACAGCCAATCAAGGAAGGCCGGTTGCCTTTAGCTCGCCCAATGAATACATCATTTCCATCTCAAACCTGCCATTAATCTGGGGCAGCGACTGCGGCAATCGGCGAAAGATTGAACTAGAGTTCACAGAGCAGCGTTTTTAAAAAACGTTCTGGGATACGGTTTGATAAGGTGGATGGGGAAATCAAAACACAGTAAAAAAAATTGGAGGAATGTGTGAACGCCGTGTGGCTGGTACAAAGTCAACTGTTCCTTCAGCCTCACCGTACCCTGCCCAGCTGTTTGGCTGAATTTTAATTTAGCATTTACAATACCTCTGGGGCAAACACCCTGTTGATAATTCTTATTAAATGTCTGCTGCCTGGGTGCTTTTGTTATTTTCTGTCCAGACTGCAGAGTAATGAGAGCTGGGCTGGAGCTGCATATGTAGGATGTCGCAGTCCAGTAATATAACATCTGCAGCAGGAGCAACAACCACCCACACTGAAGACAATAGATCGAGAGTTTGTAGACAGAAGAGTCTGACCTAGGCCGGTAGGAGACATCTGATTCAGGATGATACGATAGAAAACCTAAGATCCAAGTATCTCCTCATGCATCAGTCATGTGGGCTGGACCCCAGCTTTTGGCCAATGACAAAAGCACATTCCATTCTTCTTCAGGTAACAAAAGTCTTAGTTACAAAAGCTCATTGATTACCAATGGAGAGTGTGCGTGGGTGTGAGTGTGAACAAAGCAGGGATATGTGCAACTGGAGTTTGCAGGTTCTGGATGATTAAATGTTATCAACAATGTGTACTCCTTGAGCCAGCTGACGTTGAACGATGTAAAGTGAATTGTCTATTCACAAACAGTCTAAACAAGTGAAAAAGAGAAAGGGCTGAATCTTTTTTTTCAAATAATAACCTGACAATTAGACAAACTGGATCGAGAGACTGAAAAACTCACTCTCGTTCCCCACGTTAGCTGTACTTGTTGCTGTAGTGTGCAGCATGAGTCACATTCCATTATCACAAGAAAGAAATTGCAAACAAGCATTACTTGTTCATCAAAAGTAGCTCTGTCGTTTGTTTAGCATTAGTGTCTCTGGCACTGTTTCTGCAGGTAATTGAAAATGCTCCAGAAGAAATTGGAAAAGATAACACTGCCCTCAAATGTATCTGTTGAATCAACTGATTGGCCATTATTTGTGTTGCAACGTGAGGAGCGTTAAAACTTGTGGTGGTGGCGTTAAAACTTGTGAACTCAACTTGTAGAGTGCCACTGTCTCCGCGGAAAAAGGTTAGAGTCAATTAACTTTGAGAGGCTTTGTGTAAATATGGCCCTACATAGAGACATCCTCAGTGTGTCGGTTATCTTTCACAGAGGGAGCTGTTGAGCTAAGAATGGGGACAGGGAGAGAGTGCATGCCATAAGAGAGAGAGAGCATTGAGGCAGCTGTGTGAGAAGGGGAATATAGAGAAAGAGAGAGGCAAAGGGATAGCAGCAAAGATATATACTAACGACTGTGTGATCGACAGTGTAATAGAGCAAAGGAGAAAGAGGGATAGAGAAAGCAGGCGATAAGGCAGTTATAAATGAAGTACCTCGCTCACTGAACAATAGACTGACCTTGGAGTGTTGTTGAGGAACAAACGTCACCAGCTTTCAACTCTGCCCGAGAAAGTTCATTATTACATTTTTGTATATATACATATATATATATATAAAGATGGAAGAAAATAGAATGTGATTATATGTATATATATATAGAGAGAGAGAGATATGTGGTAGGTAGCGAGTGGTAGACTGCAAGTTTTATTATTTATTTTACAATTTCCTGGTAGAGAAGTCAGGGTCATTTTTGCTGGGGGTTTAAAGTCCTGCATGCTGTATGTCAGGCGCTGCATCTGGTGTGTTGTTTCTTGCTGAGAAATTGACGAGTCCCAGTTTTGTGATGAGGTGGTGAATGAGTGTGAAGAGCATCAACCTCTCCAGGCTGCCAACACCTCCACAGGCCACCTGTATCTCAGGCCTGCTATGAGGCTGCCTCAGCGAGGTTTACTACTACTCTGCCTTGCATGTTGAGAGCAGAGATTTGATCTGTGGATTAATGACAACAGAGGACATGGCACGTGTTGCCATGTATCTGAACAGAGGCTTATATGGAGCTGAAATGATTGATTATGTGCAAAGCAAACGATAACCCTAACACAATTACAAGGACTGAATATAATGGATTCATGAAGACAGGTTGAATTATTACAATTGCTCACTGAAAACATTGTGTTTTGATGTCAACACAGAACAATAAGGAAAAAACATTTACTGTTTAAAGTATCAACCAAAGACCACCTCAACTAAAAAAATTGATTTGGTATTCAGGAATGTGAGCTATTGATGAGATAATCATGGAACTCTGTCCTCTTACCGTAGGGCAGTCTGGAGCCATTGTGGGCGAAGGACAAAGGTTTGTTTACCTGAAAATAGCCCCAAGCTTGGCCATCTGTTCCTCCAATGTGTTTCAGGCTGTCTACAGGCCCACCCACCACCTGCAAACACTCTCTCCTCATACGCTCGATGGTCCCGCACACAGACACAGACACACACACACACACACACAGAGCCACATTGACCATAGCCAGAAGGGTCTTTCTGGCTATGGTCAATCACCCCCCACCTCGTTCCGGTACTCCAGGAGTTTGTTTTTCCTGCCGTCTCTGTCACCCTCACTCTTAATGTGCTGTTTGTCTGACATCACAGACAGATCTCCCAGTGTATCAAAGGAGAACATGTCTTCACAAAATGAAGTGACCATCTGCTTCAGGCAATACTTGAAGAGCAGCACAGTTTGTCCATTGGCACATTATCAAGGGTGTGTGTGTTTGTGTTCGTGTTCATGTGTGTGTGACTACGTGTGTTGTCGGTGTACATTTTGTGTTCCTCTGGATATATGTTCCTCCTCATTCCAGATGGGCAGAGATCCATACAGCTTATATACACAGTGCCTCTGCATCTCCCCAGACTGGTTTCCACACGGTCCCAGGGAGTGTTCAACACCCGGGGTCACAGCCTAAACATTCCCATGCATCAGAATATTATGTAATTGACTCCACTTGGGATTTCTCTTGAGATCTGGCCATGGCTACGCTTCTGATGGTTGCCAAAAGCAATATTGTTTCACAGGCATAACTCGCATGGTGAATGTTCCTCTCTCTCTCTCCAATAATGGTGTAGCATGGTCTGGTTGTTACTCTCGGTCTCCGGCCTGCTAGCAGCTATGCGTCCATGAGCTCACCTTCAGTATGGTTCTTTCTTTCTTTCTTTCTTTCTTACACCCTCCCTTGGGGGGAGTAGTCCACATGTTGTCTCTCATTATAAATGTCACTGGCCTGTAGGGAGGTTAGGAAGGAGAACTGACTGTGAACCATGGATTCAGTGAATACTGTAGTGTTATAAACCGTACCCGGTATTTAAAGCACGTAAAGGTTCCCTAGTTCTCAATTCTACCAGCATGTCATTCAGGTTATTTCACCACAAAATGCCACACATTTGTTGTATCCATATGTGCATAAGTCATTAGACTTATATATGTTGATTAACATCTCAGATGGTGATTCATTCTTTGCTTGACTAATGGCATTTAAAATGTCCACCTTAAATAAGTTGGAATATGTTTGCAGAAGGTATTTACAGATTTACGATAAATATTTATTATTACTGGGGACTGGCTTGCAGCATATTCTAACCATAAGGTTTGGTATAAAAATTAAATGTTGAAATTAATATAATGAAATCAGTAAATACATCCTTAATTATGATTACACGTTGTTAAATGGTGGATTGGAGCAACATTCAATTTAAAAGAGTAAGTGGAGCGTACGTAACAAGGATTTACCCTTTAGTTTCCATCCGATTAACACAGCATTTATGATCAATTGTAATTAAGCATGGTGGTCTGTAGTCTGGATTTGCATCATGTTCCAGTTGAATTAATCAAATTGAGTTGCAAACTTATTATTTAAGTATGTATCATTGTTTTGTATTCTAACATTCAATTTCTTATAATTCTGTCATTTCATTGAGAAGTTGATTCACGGTTGGGTTCTAACTTAATGTAATAAAAAAAACCTGCCTGTGTGTAGAAACATTGAACACCAACATGAGAAAGGGAGGGCACACTGAAACAAATTGGCTTGCAAGTGGATCACTATTCTGAAACGCTAGGACGTTGTCCGGAGGCAATAAAGTGCTGTGAGCTTTTCTATCCCAGCCTTTTACTGTACATGTAAATGTGTTACCTCGGTTCAGTCCTTGAAGGTCCCTTGTCTTTCAGCTTTGTGAGATTTACAGGTAATCAGAAGGAACAATTTGACTGCTTTGTCACCGCAAACATATTGCTTTTCACCCCCCCCCCCCCCCCCCCCCCCCCCCCCCCCCCACACCCCCACCACTACCACCACCAACCGTAACCGGAGAAGCTTTGATTCCCGCTGAAAGGAGGACATGTTAAGATGTGTTTATCCTTTTGTCTTTCAATCTGCAGCTGCATCATGTTGCTCCCACCTGCTCCCTCTCTTCATTTCATATTCACTTTCAGCTACCACCAGGTACAGGAACAAACACAAAACATGTATCTGCACAACTCAAAAAGCCCTGTCAAAGTTTGTTGTGTAGTTTATTGCATAGTTACCGAACAACCAAGCAGCTAGCTAATCATCTGCTTAGAATCATACGTGTGACGCAACCATCTGATTTTCTTGTTTACTTGTACAGTACTTTTCCACTGATCAATACTTAATCACAGTGTGATGAGAAGACTACAGTAACTGAGTAAAGGTGCCACAGTCCAAGTCGCTGTTGGTCATGCATTGAAGGAAGTCATTTGAAGGTTATATCTCTCATTTTTTGTCCTTCTCTTTTACATTTGGTCTTGATCGTGTGCCTTGTAAAGCCCTGTTCTATACATGCAAAGGACGGAATATGTGAGACATCAAGATGATGTGGAGTTAATAAGCTGGGGCCGAGGTGAATTGTAGGGAGTCTTGAAAAGTCTTTACATACACGGTCTCTTGTGCTCAAAACTCATTTGAATTCTGATTGAGGGTCTGCTGTTAAAGTTACCCCATTCATGCACACACCCATGTGCACACACGCACACACACTCCCTCTCACACCCAAACTGACTTAATTTAATTGTGGGAGAATACAGTCCTCACTAAACTCTACCCTCGGGGCGTGCTAACAAACTTTTTGCAAATGGTTGTGGGTGTGCTTTGGGATGTCTGCTTGTCTGTCACTGTACTGTCATTCTCTGTAATCTGTACGCCAGCAATACTTTGTTTGTCAGCTAAATACCATAAGTAAAATTTCAATCACACAAAAATTGCTTGATTATGCCCAAGTAGATGTGGAGTCAATGAAAAGGATCAATCACACTCTTAACTACATATGCAATTCTTCACACTTAGTCTTCTGTAAGCTGCCGTTATCCTATAGTGTTGGTGCTATACCCACCAACACACAAACACACACGCACTTTGCATTCATTAACAACCTTCTCCTGCACCGTTTTATGTTACATTTGCCTTTGTTTGCACAAGTGCACTGATTATTAAAAACTCGATCCAAGTCCGAGGCCGTGTTCAACATTAATCTCCATTTCCTTTGTAACCTTTGACGGCATTGTGAGAGCGCAGGATAAAAGATAGCTATTACTCGCTCATAAATCCAAATAGAAAACGGTCGCTCCAACAAATGGCTGAATATAATGCTGACATCTTCACATTAGAGCCGATGATTTGGTATTTTGTGTTGCACATCTTCTGGCTTTTATGACGACCGGGACCTTTTTTCCTCTGCAGTTTATCCTTGGAGGAAATGGGTGTAGGCTTAATGACATAGTTGTAGTCTGAGGAAATGACTCATCCCTAGAGGGCCAGGAACAGGGTACCCACCATGATGAGGCAGTACATGGGAATGGTGTTGACCACAGATGGGTTTGTCTTATTGGGTGACTCAGTCGTTGATGCAAAACGAGGCACGCCTCTAAGTCCTCTGTCTCTCCCACTCACTCTCTTTCATTTGCATCATGCATATCAAACACATGTTTAACCCCTGAATAGCATCTGGAGAGAAATGAGTATGGAGTGGCATTGCACACGAAAGCATATATTATTTCAACAATAATGTGAATTTGATTTGCCTGTTTCGCTGTTTCCAGTTACCTGGAAACAAATTGTGCACTTGTGCTGCTCAGAAACGGTAAAAAGTTCTCAGAACAGCATTAAAACCTTCCAGCCGGTCTTGCTGACAGCAGTCATTATGATAATTTGACATGTCCCAGAAATCCTTTTTCAACGAAGGAGTAGGGAGAAAAATGTGTTCCAGGCGCACAAGTTGTTTTTCTTCTACTGATCCAGAGGAAATGTGCATTCAGAAGATACCAGTGTTTCTTCTGTCGTCCCCAGAAAACAGTTTTATTTTTGTGTTAATTTTACTAATGATATCCCAGAAGGATCCTGTACTCCATTCTGAAAAGGCTTCCTGTCGAGTCTACTGTTTGAGACGATTGGTGGTTGTAGTCACGTATATTTATTTCTAAAAAGCGCTAACTGACCCGTTACAGCCCCCTTACTTTTAAAGTGACTTCTAAAGATGCATTTGCATAGTTGCATAGAGGCCTTTGTTGTGTGCACAGCACTGTCTACCCGGTTACAGCTCATCTGATTTGCTTCCATCTCTTGCTAATGGGCTATGAAACTGGTAGAAAGTTTCCTTATAACATTCAGTTCTGTTAAACATAAACCTCTGCTTATTAGACTTTTTATTTAATATTTTGGGGGGGAAGTTGGGGGTCAATGGGGGGTTGAAAGTTATAGCCTGTTGGTAATTAGTAGAGTACTGTGACACCTGCCTTCTAGAACAAGCTGTAGCTAGCACACACAGCTTAACTATGTTATCTCACATTCTGCTCTCTTTTTGAGGTTATGAACAAGTATTTGGCTAGCCTCTTTCCGGGTCCCCTGTGTTTTAGTTTCCTGTCTACCTGAGTCCTCATCTGCTCCTCTGCCCACCTCTCTTATTAGCCGCAGCACGCTGCTGTCACTCTGGGGCCCTGGTCCCAGTGAGCCTCCCTGGGATCTGGAGGCATGATGAACACCTTTCAGGTGCAAAGCATCTGTGAAGATCTCATCTATCCTCCATCTCCAGCATCTGTCTGACCTCCTCTTGTGCTTTTCATTTTTCCTCTGCCGCTTTCAGCACCATGCTCAGATCTCACTGACAACGGCTGGTCTCTCCCTCTCTCCCTCTCTCCCTCTCTCCCGCCCTCCCTCTCTCCCTCTCTCCCCCTCCCTCAAAGGCTATATAACAGCTGAGTGGCTGGTGCAACTGTAGGCCTGCCCGCACTGCTCTCCTCACCCCCTCCTCCTCCTCCTCTGCCCGGTCCCCAGGATTGAGACCTGACCCCCAGCTTTGTGAACCCTGATGGAGGGCCAGTAAATCCCTAGTCACCGGATCCCCCCAGCCACACCACTAATGACAGTGACCTCACCCCGAGAGTAGTGTTGTGCCGTGGCTAGATTGATTTGTGGCCGGGGCCTGTGTGTGTGTTAGTGTGTGTCGCACAGTCCCTGTGTACTTGTGTGTACTGTAAGTACTCAATCCCCATCCCTCTTTGCAGTCTGATTGTTTGAGAATGAGAGGGGCCTGAAATGGGAGCTGTATAGTGGCTGTATGTGCCCCCATGTCACAGGGACTTCCCCTCTATTAATGGCCCACACACAGCAGCTCCCTCTAAAGGGTGGTCATACATGACGGCTCTATGCCAGTGACAGTCACTCATATCCCCTCGGTGTGCCTTCCCACAGCATTTGACATGAAACAGATGCCAAAAGGTGATAGGTAGGCTTCATTCCCGAGTCCTGAGGTGTGCCATGTTGACCATACAAATGCAAAGCAACTGCATATGAAGTGATTGGCCGTCGCCACTAGCGGAGCTTTGACAGAGGGCTTTATTATAGGGGACAGTGAGGCAGCAAACACGATGCAATGCTCAAGAGGCCACGAAAAATGAAATGTGGAGCTTGATTTGAAACGCTCATGCAAAGGTTTATCTGAATGGCATCTGGAGCTTTAAACTAGCTGAGATTGAGTCATATTTATTGAGGAGGGATACTTTCAACACTCTCCACTTTGATCTTTCTTTCCTTTTTTCCACACTGCTTGATCTTAAGAATACGGAAACCCATTCCCCTGAAAGAGGAGGTTGTATTGTTTGTATCAGGACCAATTAATACATGGATCTCTCTTGGTTTGACGGGCATAGGCGTGCCATGGTCTGGATGTTAGATCTGGTGCTTCCTGACTGTGAGGCAGCAGGCATGATGTTCCATATCTAACTGAGAAGTACCTTTGAGTTCATTTTGGTCTTTTGTAACCCTCATTTAATGTCAATCATCTAATGTCATGTGAATGAACCTGACAATACTTGAACATAGGCATTCTTCTGTCACTGACACCTGTGTGTGTGTGTGTGTGCGCGTGTGTGTGTGTGTGTGGTTGTGTGCGCTCAACCTTGTGTGTGTAGGTTTTTTTTGTGCGGAGGTGCATGCATTAAGTATGTGTATAGGGGTGCACTAATCTATGTGTTTGGGGGTGCAGGTGTGCGTGTGTGTATTCCAGTGGGTGCATGCTTGTGTAAATGGGTTAGTGTGTCTTCATGTGTGTGAGTGTGCGTGTGTGTGTGTCAATAGCACCAAAGCCTGTACATCAGTCCTAACATGGCAGTTCCGCCGCACTCCTGTCCTGGTCTGATCCCCTAAGACTCTGGCAGCTCCTTTTAAGTGGGGACTTCAAAGAACTGAAGTGAATAGTGAGGGAGTGCAGTCCAGAGGAACTCTGTAAACAGTGATTACAGACTGATTAATGAGCTGGAGTCTCACATGCTCACCGGCTTTCTAGGCCACCCACTACAGTAGGCTGGCCTGCTAGGACACGCTTTAGAGTGAAGTGTGAAGCCCACACCACAGCAGAAACAGCTGTGGTGGAACTCTGAACTTGATATAGCTGGCTGATGTTATTATATAAATCATGTTGTACTAGAATAGTAATGTTATGGTATAAATTATTTGTATGTTTAAATATGTTTGTTGTGGTGATTGTTCCTCAGTGTCCGCTGAGATCCTGAAGAGCAGTTTGAGCACGATGGAGCGCCAGATCCAGAGGCTTGAAAACGACATCCAGAACTTCCCCAAGACGGACGACCAGCAAGATAAGTTTGTGGAAAAGATGTCCATATCCTTTTTCCAGTGCTTAACACAGGTTTTCCTCCACTGATAACTGGTCTTTAGTGTATGCTTGGCCTAACCAGTCCACCAGGTGTTGAACACCACAGGTAGGCATGTGTTTGTGTGCTTGTAGTTCAGTAGATGGACTGTTTTGTGTTCTGTTTATGTTCCCCCAGACAGGACTGAGTAGTTGCAGGGCCGGCAGTGTGACTTTAGGGGCTGAAGGAATGGATATGTGAGATGTTGATGGGATCTCCTCCTCCTCTCGCCTCACGTCCCCATAGGGAGCTCAGCCCCAGAGCTATTTTTACTGCTCTCCACCACATCCCCCTCCTGTCCCCCTCCCCTCATATCTCCTCTCTCCCTCATCCCCCCTGGGGTCCTCTAATAGGGGCTCCCTCCACCCACGCTGATTTATCCCCCTGGCCCCCGCCCCCACCCTCTGGTTTCATCTCCTGACCATCCACAGGCCCTTCTTCACACAACCATCTGCGGGCTATCTCTTCCCTGCTCCTCTATCGTTCCGATAACAGAGTGCTTTCACTTAAACTAAAGCGGCTCTGCTCTCAAATTTAATTAGCGATGCCTTAGCACATCCCAGACTCCATTTTGAGGAGGAAGGCGCCTCCTAATATGGGTTTTTTGAGATATCTGGTACCTGCGGACACATACTCTCCCTCGCTTTGGTAGAAATTGACTCACAGATCGATAGCTTGCGGCCATGATACCTTTTATGGATGCGTGTGTGGCGGTAAAACAAACCGAATTGCGTGTTACTTACTGCTCCTATCAAGGAAAAATGGCATAATTCAAGTGCAATTAATCAAGTTGAAATGTGTCCCATATGCTCAAACTTTAGACAGTATTTAACCTTTGTTTTCGCTCTCTACCTAATTTAGTGCGCCTAAAACTGGAGATTTATGAAGGCTTACTTTGCACTTTGGTTGGCATAAGAGTAATAGCTTCCTAGCGCATTAACAAGCTGTTCCCAGTCAAAGAAGGCCACTTAAATGGGTGTAATTAAAAACCATGTGGCAGAGACCTCCCCTGTATATGTGCAGCAGCGTAGCCAGGAGAGGAGCTCTCCGGCCGCCGATGTCAAGATGGATCCCCTGACTCCTGGGGGGACCTGGAGAAGCTGGAGTGTGAGGATATGCAGGTGTACTGCAGCATGTCTCTCTCCCTTAGTCTCCAGGCTGTCCCCAGAGAGAACCAGGCAGGTTGCCCTACAGCACTGGTGATGCCCCGCTTCCTCAGTGCCTGTCTCACTTGATCAGGCATGGGAGCCACAGTGGAGGTGCTGTGGCATATGGCTGGGTCCATTGTAGTTGTTGCCTTGCTTTTTTTTAAAAACATAATTTCGGGGGGAAAATAACTGGCCAGAGGCAGTTGCTGCCTCCATTTTGAGCTGGTCTCCTCAGTTTTGTACGGCTGGGCTGTGGATGACGGACAGCTGAAAATAGCACAGCTGTGGCTGCCTTGTTGCGCAGTAGCCATTGTTACTTTGGGTAAGGCCAGTCACAAGCACTTTAACTTTTCCTGGTGTGGCGTGTAGGATCGATAGGGATGTGGAGGTGATTCAAATAGAAAATAGTACTGTGTGTTGTGTTGGTCCTCCATCTTGCTCTCCCTCTCTCCCTCTCTCCCTCTCTCTCTCCCTCTCCTCCCTTTCTCTCTTTCTCTCTTTCTTTCTCTCTCTCTCTCTCTCTCTCTCTCTCTCTCTCTCTCTCTCTCTCTCTCTCTCTCTCTCTCTCTCTCTCTCTCTCTCTCTCTCTCTCTCTCTCTCTCTCTCTCTCTCTCTCTCTCTCTCTCTCTCTCTCTCTCTCTCTCTCTCTCTCTCTCTCTCTCTCTCTCTGTCTGTCTGTACCTCAGTCTGTCTCTGTTTGTCTCTGTCTGTTTGTCTGTATGTATGTCTCTCTCACCCTCTCTCTCTCTCTCTCTCTCTCTCTCTCACCCTTTCCCTCTCCTATACGCCTCCCTCAGCAAACCTTACTCAGCCCCCTAGAGTACGATTGACCTGTCTTTGACCTTCTCCACCTAATGAAGTGATTCAGTGTAAATCCCTGTCCAAATATCCAGGTGTGTGGACGGCTCCCACACGACCCCACTTCTATCGATTCAGGTGATTAGGCTGTGAGGGAAATCAGAATGTGTTTCCATGTAGTAACCCCCTCCTAAAGCACTGTCCCCGGTGCATGAACCACCTCATGTTTCCCTCTGCTTATTATCTCCAAACCTTAGAATGGTGTCTTTGAATTATACCTCTAACATGATATTGCTGTCTCCGTTTTTCCCCTTGAAACACAGTCAAAACAAGCACAATGTTGCTGTGAGAATGGGGTCTTGCTGAAAAGGATATGTTTCTGCTATTTTACCGATGTTGATAGTTCTTATATTGCCTAGACCCATGAGCTGATGGAACATAAAACCATATGTGGTTTTAGATAAAGAGAGGGAGGCATAAACAATACCCGACTTCACAAGTTTGAAGATATTTGTATTTCCTGTGCTAGATTTTACCTTTGGCTTAGATACAGAACCATAATCCGTGTTATGCTGTTTAGTGGATGGAAGTGACAGCAGGACATTTCCACCACCATATAGTTTAGTTTTTGACATTTCCTTCCTGTAAGATAAGCCAGCCCCGTCAGATGGGCGCCTACCTTTTAAAACGGCGCTCTGGGATTAAAGAAGGATGCTTGTGCCTTGAAACATGACAGATGAAAGAAAAACAATAACAAAAGCTTCACATTTGATGGTTGAGCAACCCTGAAAAAGTTGGAGTACTTATTTTCCTTGACTGTTGAACGCAAGGATGAATGATGAGTGTGTGTGTGTGTGTGTATTTCCGTGCGTGTATGTGCGTGTGTGCGATTGTATTGGGGTGACTTCTAGTCTCACTGTATTTCACCATAAAAACTGGTTTATCAAACCAGGTAATAAATTGGCAAACACTTTTTCTTGCACTTTCTTGCAAAAGTAACAGCTCAGCTAAATCATTTCATTTGAGTTTATTGATACATTTTTTTCTCCTACCATTAGTGTAATATATGCAAATGACTGAATGGGGTGTTTGTTCAGCGTTTTAGAGATCTCTATCTATCAGTGGTAATGGGAGCCTACAAAGGCATGCAATGGAGGCACGAGTCTCCTGAGGGCCTTATTTCACAGGAGGAGCTGTGGTGATCATGCCCCCCTCCCCTCCCTGGGACTCGGTGGCTGCTGGAGTAGCAGGGGACTCTGGGGGTGGTGAGTCGGGAAGGGGGAGGGATGGGTTCCAGGGGACCATGCAGACTGGGTTCCTAATGGAGGAGGAGGGGGTCGGGGCTCTGGTGGGCTGAAGACAAGCCAGCCGGAGTCTACAGTGGATAGATGGTTAGGTTTGTCTAATAGACCCCCTCACCCCCTTCCTTTAACACCATCATTCAAGGTGATGATGGTCTACTTAACCTTTCAGCTCCCTGAGGACCTAATGGGGAGGAAATCAGCATGTGTCATTTTTAACCCCTAACCCCACTCACCACCCCACCACCACCACTGCCATTAACACTTGGAGCAAAGAGCCAGCCACATGAAGCAGAAGTCCTGACCAGAGCTGCTCGTAGCTGCACACTGTTGTGTTGAAGTAGCACTTTTTGCCAATACATATTTGGCCAAACAATTCAACAAATTATTTGTATTGATATGAAGGCCTGTTCTCATGACAGCAGCTGTCTGTTGCAGATATTCACTGTCCATGTTTGGTTAGTTCGAAGGAGGCTGAAGCACTCAGCCAATTGACTGAAGGTTTTCAAATAGGTAGATCATGTTCCTAGTGTGGAGGAGTTTGGCTCCAGGCTGGTGACATTGTGGAACACGCACGCACACACTCTCACAAACACACACACAAAGATGAACACACATGTGAGGGTGTTCCAGTAACTCTGAGAGGCCTGACAAACTCAGCCCACACACTGCTCTGCTCTCTGCATGCCCTGGGGCAGAGCAGCATTGCCACCCTCATGACTTCTCCATTGACAGACGCATTAATGCAGGTACCACCTTTTGTTGTTCACAGAGGCATCCTTTTGATTTAGGTTGGATTTCAAAGAGGGGGAGGGCACTGCTGTGTGTTTGTAAATGGGCTTATGCCAAATGACAACTGATAGGGTGCCTGTGTGTTTGCTTTAGAGGAACGCACCGTGTCCAGGTTATGTATTCCCAGTGTGAACTCCTTGTTTGCTACTTTAGTAGGTAAACCCTGGTTTTCCTACAAAAGCAATTGGAATTAGTTTGTTTTGTGATTGGATTTTGGAGGTTTTAAATTTGATGAAGTTGGAAATACTTGAAAAGGTGTTGATTATGTTTAGGTTGTTGTATGTATGTGCTGTTAACTGTTCTCGTCAAGTAAACACGCTTTGTTCCCATATGACAATATGACAGACATAGATGTCACTTTTTTTCTGATACTCACCTCAATGTAGTTGGCTGTTAATTTGTTTATGTTTACAGTGCATATAAGAAACCAGGTCAACAGACTGTGGTGGCATTTCCACTAGCCTTGTTTACCTCGGCAACCCTCTGTAAGGGTGTTTTTCGTCTAATGAAATGCACTGTAAATTGTGTGGCCAATTAATTCCTATTTGCAGCACAGATAAAAACCCCGGAGCATTTTAATTAGCCCCCCAAAAAACTGCAAAGAACTTAATAAATAAAGGACATAAAAAAAGAAGGGAAAAGAAACGGAGGCAAATAGCGTTTTGACTTCAGAATGTGTCACTCTCCTCCGTGGTTACCCAGTGTTCCGTCTTGTCAGCGCATGTCCGTCACCAGACAGAGGCAACAGTCAGAAACAATAGGCATCTTTCCATTCGCACACCGTCACAGGAGACACTCTGGAGAGACTCTGGATTTAATTAACCAATTTCAATAGACCAAACACCATCAGCCTAAAACGGGGGTTGTAATTCTAATAATTACAATATGGGGGGGGAGCCATGTGCTGGGCGATGTCACCATCTCACCACAGACCCATGTTTACTGGGAACTGGCAGTGGAGGCCATGTGTTTCCTCTGATATCATTTAGCATATGCTAATGTTCTTGATTGCCTTGATCTGTGGTGGGGCGGTAGATATATAGTGCCTGAAAGAGAGCGGGGACGAGGGATGCTCAATGACTGCCTCTTCACATCCTGTTTAGACCAGCTGACAATGGCAACCCATCAAGCTGCACTGTAGGGACGAGGTGCTGTTTGTATTGTAATGATTAGAATGGTATTTAACACAAACCTGAATGTTACTGATGATTTATGTGTGCCATGTTCTGATTGTTAAAGTGGTGCCGCTGTTCAGGGGAAGTGGAAGGACAGCTGCTGATTCGATGTTGACATTCACACATTACGAGATTCACAAATGAGTGATTTGAGCACCGGACTCACTGAGTCGCTGCATTATCCTCCATGCAGTTAAACCAAGATCCATAAAACATATTCATGCTCCTTTGCCTGGATCAACACCATTAACCTCTCCATGTCTAGTTGTGTGCTGGTGTGCTACAAATCAAATTAGATGCCCGGTTTCCTAATCAGCTTGAACTGAATTTGTTTAGTTGTCAACATGTCAAACTCTACTCACTTGGGGCAAAATCACACACTCACTGCTTTAATACATTGATATACGCAGACTCCGAACAATAATGTGGGTATTCTAAGGAGACAGCTGACAGTCTCTGACAGCTCTATTTTTCTTTGTACAAAGTTGGAACCCCAAGTCTTTATATGATGCCAGGGGAGTACTCCAACTGAAGCCCCACTCTCACAGAAGAGGACACATGTTTCAATTATTATCAACAAGAAATCTCATTTTGTCATTTCTGCGTCTGATGTTAGACGAGACACGGGGACATCTCAATGTGGCCCATGTCATTATGGGAGCGAATTCCCCCCGAAACTCCCCAATCAGTGTCTTGTTAGTGTGCAACGCAGTGGCTGATGTGGCAGGTCCATTAGCCGGTGGAGTTAGCTGACAGTCCGCCTGGCCTCTGTTCCCTGGGGCTGGGGCTGATGCCAGGGAGAGAGAGAGAGAGAGAGAGAGAGAGAGAGAGAGAGAGAGAGAGAGAGGGGGGGATTCCCACAGACTACCCAGGCCTCAACCCCACTCCCTCTGGGTGAGATGCTGTCATATTCCACTGATCAAGCCTGAGTGCCCTGCCAGTCTGGGGGTCTCAAAGGGATGGACCCAGAGCCTGGCCTCGTTCCGTCGGGATCTAGTCCCACTGGCCCACCTGTGTCCCGGGAAACCCCCACCTGTGCATCTCTGGAGATCTGGACTCTCATTGGCTGAGGAAACCTCAAGCCTGTGGACTGTGCAGTACATTCAGTGACTGCCACCGCCAAGTCTGTATTTGGAAGCAATAAAGAATACATTGGCAATCCCAAGTTGCTTATATCATAAAAATATCAATGAAACAAGTGTATTTGTAGTAGTGAACTAGTACCCTCCTCTCCCTCCTCCTTCCTTCTCCTTGGGAAGTTTAGCCTCAAAGTCGGTCTTGTCTGTCGCTCCAATCTTCACATCATGACTTCCCCAAAAGGCCTGTTCTCAGAGCAGGGTAATAGACAGAGCCCAGTCGCCCTCATTTGTCACAGGCTCCTTGGTTTGATGCAAAGCCCCCCTCAGCACTCGTTGCTGAGTGCTAATCCCACTGTAGACACCGCTGCACTCCTTCCCACTGCTCGTCCCCACTCTCCCGTCGTCACGCCTCATGAGTTCACTTTCATTTGATGTTTTAATGAAATCCCAGAGCCTCTCTGTTGAATTGTGGCCCATTGTCGCCATTCTATCAAATGCAAATGAAAATGTGATGGGTGGTGTTTGCCAGCAAAAAAAACTAAACATAACATTTTACTGTTTGTTTATAGCAAGTCACACTAATAGAGGTGTTTGGTGCACAAGTGAGAACTTTGACTGTGAAAGATACAATGTGTTAAGTGAACGGCATACAATGTGTTGAGTGATATGCATACCTCTGTAGTATCCATTGGTTCAATGCACTCAGGAAACGAAAAGTCGCTAATACCGTCCACTGATGTGGCGCTTGTTTGTGAAATGAGAGGTGAGGAGGGCACTTAATGGTGGCCTTTGATGTACAGAGGAGACAGCTGACATGTGTTTTTCGGCAGACAGCGGTTTGTCCACCAGCGGCTCCATTCATTGTGCTTTATTGCTTATAAGAAGCACTGGGCAGGGCCCAAAGCACAGGGGAGAGCTCCTAGATGAAAAGGCCTGTGTGTCATTAGCCAAGTAGCGGCATGCACCAGATGAAAGCCGCTCTCAAATGTAAATCAAATTAATGCCAAAATATTTCCCCACATATCTTTAATGTTATTATGTTTCCCGCTGACGGCGCTTGGGGAATAGAACTCTGCTGTTCACTAGCACTCTTCCGTCCGACTGCTATCCTTCCTCGCTGACAGGACCTGCAAGATCAGTGTCTCCATGCCTCCAGGATGTCAATCCTACTGCCTGCTCAATATATGTTGTTCCCACGTACGATTAGTCAGATGCATTGACCCAGTTTACACGCTTTAAAGCAATTAAGAGGCTTCATTATGCAAATAAAGTGTATTAATTCCCTCCAAGTTACTAATTGACTGTGAGATGTATCGTCAGCGTTGGACTTGACTCCCTCCCTGGTAAGGAGGAGATCCTCATCCGTCTCAAGGTCGTCCTTCCAAGGAAGAGACAAAGGAGGAAAGCAGGCCTCAGGATGAGCTCATGCATCTGATGTTCAGAGAGTGCCTCAGCGAATCCAGCACTCAGCAGTGAAGGTAGAAGGAAGGAGCTCTAATTAAAATGAATTTGTGACAGCCAGGAACACTAACAGTTACAAACTGCTATCTGATGGTAATCAACGGGGGTTTCTCCATTAATTGGCAAAATGAGCCTCATCAATCACACCGAGGGGGAGGCAGACAGAGACAGGCGTCGACGCTGCATCCCGTCAGCGACGCCCGCCGTAGGGGGACCAGCGTGAGACACATTTCGAGGACAGAGTCATGGTGAGAGCCAGTAGATAACTTTTTTTCTCTCCCCCCCGTTTCCCATGCATCTCTTGCAACTCAATACTGAGCTCCCTGACTCACTCTGACAGCCTTTGTTTTCCCCCCTCCGCATTTCAAATGGGATTGGTTGTTTTTTGCTGTCACTCAAGCCCTCGACAGGATTGTCATAACATTGCGAAGCTTTGCCGCTTTATGGAAGACATTCTTTGCCAACTTGTACTAAGACACCTGTAGAAAGTGTACTTTTCTCTGTGGTTTAGCAGTGGTCCTGAGTGTGTAAGCACTGCATGGTTTCTATATAAGCACACCAAAGTGAGCCTAAGTAACTCTTTTGCCTCCGACATGTTTAGTAATTAGCAACAGGGAAATTACTTTAAAATCCGTTTTAAACGCTTTCTTAAACAAGGTCAAATGTGAGTACATTAGCATGTTTATTACTTTCATGCTACAAAAACAGGCTTTGTGTAGTCAACTCCAGGCAAGAAATATCTCCTGTATGAACATTATCGCTACCTCATAAAGCAACCTTTCTTGTGAACTATGTGCTCTTGCAACTGTGATTTATCTGGCCAAATAAATGCCTGGGCACCTTGTGTTGTCACCCTGCCTGTCTCCTGGGGTCTATAAATACACTAGGCAATAATTGACTGCTCCATCAATAGCCCAGATCAATGGACTGCTCCTGTTCACCGTGTGACCCGATCGATTTTGGCCAATCACAGGAATCTCTGGCCGCAAATTAGTTATTGCTTTATATTGCTGCTCCGTGGCGTGCCTCGTCAATGCACCGCTAACCCAGTTACTTTGTGTAAAAAGCTAAGCACAATATATCTCCTGGAAAGACTGATCAAGCCCAGGTGCCTGTGTCATCATCTATCTTAAGACCGAGATCACAGAGACTGTTTCATATGAGTCACTATCAAACCTTTTGTTTAGCCTTGAAAGTCAATACTGGAATTTACAAGATATTTACAAGACTTATACTCACCACAAACAGCAACTAGCAATATATTTCATTAAAAAAATTATCTCAACTGACAAATGTAATTAACAATTAACCATCTATTAGAGTTGTGCCGAGGCCAGGTGACCTGCAGGAGTGGTGCTGTAGGCGTTGATGCTAGCTGCTTCAGAGAGCATGATTAGATGCGATGAGCAGAATGACTGTGGAGAAGGTTCAGCGATGGTGAGGGGGTGAGGGCGGATCGGGGTGGCAGAGGAGACAGCAGTGACAGGCGGACACAGCAGGCTGTCCCTAGCCGCAGCCACCCACACACTCACCACACACACACACACACATACCCACCCACTCTCACACTCACACACACCCAGCCTGTGTCTGAGCCGTGTCATTTAACAGAAACAGGGATGTGTGAGACACCGCTGTCTGTCTGAACCAACTCTGACCTTGAATTGACTTTCGGTGATGAAGACTTACAGTTGATCCCTGGGCTTTCTGTCTCCCCCAACTCCAGCCCATATTCAGCTTTTTTTCTATCAGTGTTCAGGGTTTTGAAGGACAAAGAGAGGAGCATGTTATTCAGGAAAGAAGGCTCACCAATTGAATCAAATATGTTTTCTCTCACAATAAGATTTTGTTGTTCTTTCGTCACCTCCTCTCCCTCCCTATTTTAAACTTAATATCCCCCACACATGCACATACACAAACACACACACACTCACACATCCTCCCACACCTACGATGTAGCATCTCCTTTTCACGCTAACAACACTGTCAATGAGCCGCCATCTTGAAAAGGTTGAAAGCCGGTTCCCTTCCAGCAAGCTTGTTTTCACACGCTCCCGCTTTAATTAGCCATCAACAAGGGAAGTCGACAGGGAGGGCACAGCCGGCCAGCAGTGTCCTGATGTCACATGCCACGGAGCGAGCGCAGGTGTGAAAACACACATCCAGAGTGTTAGAAGGGACAGCCGTTAACAAGAGGCACACCTCCACTCTTGGTTGTCACCTGCTCTGCGACCTGACATCAGCACACAGCTGCATGCAGCACCTAACCCACCTCTGCCCCTCAGGAATCCAGTACACATAGTGTTTCATGGGTTTTGTAGTTTTTTTATGTGTCTCTAGATTATCTTCCATAAAGCATTCCTTGTAGTGGGTAGTCAGAGTGGATAAAGACACTGTGTGGCTCCGTGACCCTGGTGAATTCAGCCATTATCCAACCATTTGCATCCATAGTGTTTCTCCCACGCAGTAAATACAAATCCTATCCACATTACAAGTGTTTGTGCATAAACACTTGGAAATGATAAATACAGGACTAATCACATACAAAACTGATGCAATTCACTCATGCATAATCAAATGTTTCTCTCAAACAATTTTGTGGATTGTTGCAACAGAAAAGAGCCAATTGAAAGAAATTACCTCCATGAGTGTAGGTTCCAAAAGTTAACACGTCAATGCATTATATCGTTGAGCTTTAAGGGGTTAGCTGTAAACACATGTTCTGTGTTCGGGAGCCATTAAAAAGCTGATATGTTGTTAGTTTGTGATTCCCTCTTTAAAGGGCATAGAAGTCAAAATAAAGGAGTTTCTGCATCAATGGCCATCTGCTAGCTGCTGGTCCAATATCTCAAGTGTTTGAAGTGGAAGAGGACAGGGTGTTGATGTGTGCGTGTGTTTGATTTTGTTTGTGTATGTGCGTGTGCCTGTGAATGTGTGGGATAGCCGTGAGGCAGTGCAGAGTGATAGCCATGAACGAGGCATTTTCCAATGGAGTGATTAAAATGATTGAGGACAGAGGCCATCTCATTCATCTCAGAGCAAGGTGATGAGGGACAGTGTATGTGTGTGTGTATATATGTGTGTGTGTGTGTGTTGGTCAGATCTAGAGCAGGCTGTGAAATGGGACTGGCACCCAGACAGACAGAGAGATGCTGATAATGCCCACTGGAGGGGCATCTCCGTTCAGACTGGCTCTCACACAGACAGTAATACGACGGTGACACCCACCCACCCTGGCAAAAAACCTTTTTTCCGGAACAGAAAAGCTGTGCTCTGCTCTGTTTCTCGAGCCAGCATGACTTGTTATTGTTGTTGTTTTCCGGAAGACACAACAATCAGCAGTACTTTATTTGGGGGACATTGTGTGTGAAAAGATAGGTCTTTAATCATTGTAATCGTGCCCTCTGTAATTACCTGTGCTGGGAGGTGTGGTGTTGGTGTGTGCTGGTGTTGCTGTGTGTCCTGGGTGTCTGTATACCAGGACCTATGTTATATTTTACCCACCAGACCTCCATTACACCAGACCACTCTCTTTTATCAGTCTGTCAGGACACCTGGTCAGGAAGTGGTTGCTCCACTTTCAAGGGGCAGTCAGAAAGCTATTGCCTGTAATCAGACAGTGAGGCAACTGTCTCAGGCTGGTCTGTAGTGGAGGGGGGGGGGGGGGGGGGGGGGGGGTTTGAATGATGTCTACCTGTTTCACAGTATTTTCCCACAGTGTTAAGTTGTCAGGCAGTCCTCTTCCTCCTCTAATCGTGACTAAGAGGCATTCCATTCCATGTCCAAGGCTACAAACACTACCACACAGTTACAGAGTCTGACCTTGGTGTTCCTCAGTCTCTCCCTGAAGTCTCCACCCCACATCTCACTTCCACCTAGGACTTTATGCCAGATGTCTGTAGGGTTGTCTTCAGAGATCCTACTGACTACACGTAACACTGTCAACCATGTTACAGCTGTTGGTAGTGTGTATGTGCGCTGTTCCAAATCCCTAGCAGCACAGCATTCTGTGTGAACGTGTGATCCTAATTTGAATGGGAAAAAAAAAACATTGACAAGTATGTTAAATTAGGCTTTCAAATTGTGACAAAATAGGCAGTCTTCTCTGCTTAAGACTGGGGGGGTGTCGCCTGAAGGAGCTGAAGCTCCGCCCCCTGTGTGGAAGGCGCCGCCTCTCTCAAGTACCTACGACCCGGATAATGGACGCTACGGCAAGTGAGAGGAGGAGCCATGCAGTGATCGGACGTAGATAGGTGGCTGTGCTGAGATAGGTTGGCTTTTTCCCCGCCTATACAAAACATGAGCTGAAAACGGGTGAGAAAATGTTCAACGGTCTAACTCCACATTTCAGCGCGACAACGTTTTTGCACTTTGCACATGCTTTCAGCAACTCATTTCACACGTATATAATGTACCGAGAAGCAAGTCATGGAATTTGCTTCACAGCATCTTTAATGCCTCTCAGAAGCACAACACAGGTCTCACATTGAATTGGCTAATGAGCCAAACTAATCTTTTGAGTCTCATCCATGCTCATTGCTCTCACTAACACCTGTGGGATGACAGGCTAACATTCATTCCCCACCGTCCAGACAGACAACTTGACAATTACATTCAAAGGCTGACCAGTAATATCTCAAACGTATCCCCTTCTGTCAGCATTTTCATAGTCACCTTAATAGATTCCTTCATGAAAAGCTGATTGGATTTCTTACCTCCCTTCAGGCTCAGCCCAAAATCACTGTCTGGATTGTGTAATTACTTTTCTGAATTAGTGACTGTGGCCAGAGGGCTGTTTATCATGCATGTGCTGCTGTGTGGTCGAACATGCATCTGTGTGCTATTGACGCCCAAAAGCCATGTTTCACTTGGTGCTACCAGTAATGACAGTCAGATTGCCCCAATGTTCAATAGCAGTTGGCTTGCTGCAGAACCTTTCCATCCCCAGAAACAGTCAAGCATTTGTGGGTACTAATAGCTAAACATGCCCCTCTGCTGGATCCTAGTTGCTTTTCTGGATCCCCACGAAGTCGCTTTGTCCCAATATGTTCTGTAATGTCACTTTAGCCATTAATGTGTGAATTACCCCGCAGATTTACAGATTTAGCATCTGGTCCTACCTTGTTTGTGATTATCCCACATCGGGCGACTTCCTGTGGAGAGGAGGGCACATGTCTGCAATCCAGTGGTTACCAGCTGGGCTTCCCATGCACTCTGTCAGGATGACTGTTGGAGGGGTCTGGAAATGCATGGCTGTGTTAAGTCGTCCTTGGGGCTGATAATGCACAAGGCTGTGGTGCCAAGTGTTAACGTGTGCTCATGCATGCTGAGAGTGTGAGCGGGTGTTACAGGGTGTCTGGAGGGCCATATCTGTAATTGGAAGTGGATTTGCAGTTTGTTTGTGCGTGTGTGTCTATATAGGTTAGGGTTATCGTATGTGTGCATTCTGTGTGTGCGTGTTTCTTTTTTTTCTAGAGAGAGAGAGAATCTGGGATGTGCTGCGGGAGTTGGCTGTATCGAGAAGAATCCCAATGTAACACGGGTCAGATAATGATTAATAAGAGCGCCAGCAAGACTTAGCCACTAATAGATCTCTGGAGAGATAGCTTAATCCCTCAACAATATCTGCTTATCCTATTACCAGTGAACTATGGATATACCTCTGTATCTTTATATGAAGACTAAGCTGTGCGCTTATCTTTAAGCTGATTAGATACCGTTGGTCACAGAGTTACGTTAAATTGCAGTAACTTGTTTTACCAGGAGGTCCAGATGGTTTACACTTATTTGTTTTAGGATGAAATAGTAAGTAAGCTCATGTGTTTTGTTCTTCTATTTTCTCATAGGCTATAAGACGTATTATGTTGGATACATTTCAAAAATAGAAATTCCACCAATCTCTTAATCTCTGTCAATGAAAGTCTATTCTTTCCAGGCAATTTACATTGTAGCACAATGAAAGGCAGCACGCTACATGGCGTGTAATCTACCCACGGTGTGCTTTTGGTGTTCGGAGATGACAGGAGGAAGCTTACTGACCGTCTTTCAACGTGCTGCAGTTGTTGTAAAATTAACTGAACTAATTTTCTCTATTGACCTTTTCTTCCTTGATTTTGTGTTGTTGCTGAGATTCAGCAACATGCTGTTCTTTGTTTCTCTCTCGTTAAAGAGGAGACTTGTGAGGTCATTTGCAGTACTGTAGGAAGCGATTACATGTGTGAGTGGGTATCAATCTCTACAGGTTTACTGCTGTCCCTGCATATCCAGTGAGGACTCTATGGGCCTTCCCCCAAAGTTACTGACTCTTGGTTTCTGAATTCATATAACCTAAAACTTAGATTAGATCATGCTCCATCAATTGCAAGTGATAAGCACAGCTGTTCTCTGCTCTACTGGCTGCTGATATGGGCAAATATTCCCCGGCCAATTGGAAACACTGATTCACAAACGCTGTGCATGTTGTCTTTTTTTCCAATGATTCCGTGTAATGCTGCCTACCATACTGTTATCCCATCACTGAAACATAGCTCAAACAACAAGCTTAACCCATCAGTTTAATGATCTCAAGGGACAGTTAATTCAGTCATTTATTTTGAAGCTTGTTTTCTAAATCAGTCTAATGCCTGAAAATGTAAGTTAGCCAAGCCAACCCGAATGCATGGTGTTACTGTGGCTAGGGCATTCAGTGCTGTCTAAGTTTAGAACTGCCTCAATCATTGCCTTCCTATGAAATAGCAGCCAGATCTTGACTTTACCGCATTGCGAGGCCAACAAAACAGGAGGTGTTTTTTTGTTTTACTTCCACCTGTCTGTTACCGGTTAAATGTGAATAACTTAATGCAACAATTCCCTAGAGTTTTTCCTCTCCATGAATATTTGATAGGCCTGTAATTCCTACAGCCTGTACCCCTGTTCTTTCTGGCGTCTGCTTTCTCCTCTAAACACAGTTGGCTGTAATTGCCCTGCTTTGAAGGAGGGCCGTTCTCCCATCAACCCTACCCCCCCCCCCCCCCCCCCCCCTTCATCGGTGTGGGGTTTCTCAGTGTATTTACATCCAGGTTTGTTGTTCGATGCTCACAGATCACGATCAGTGAGGGATCGGAAAAAGTCACACTCAATTTAGCAGCTAATGAAAAGTGACAGATGAATCCATGGCTTTTTCCTGCATCCTCCATGATCTCACTGTATGTCAACAAAGACGCTCTGTGCCCTTGTTTGGAAGGTGTTGCTCCAAAAGATCCAACGTCTAGGTTGTGTCCTTCCCCACCTCGTCCGTCCCCCCCGTCCTCCTGACCGTGAAACCCCGCTGGGCAGTGACACAGGACCACTTATCTCTCTTCACTGTGCAAAAGGACAGGATTATCCTAGCCTGGCGAACACCACATTTTGGAATAGCCTTGAAGAGAAAGTACAAAAAAAAAAATCATGTAAACAGGCTGTTATCCTATTAAACCATCTATTGAGGGAGAAAACAAGGACAGCATATCAGACCCACATAGTAGAGGAGCCAGCTCTGTGGAACCTTCACACGCAAGCTAGCAGCATGAGTTTCTTACACACTGTAAACACAACGGATGATTCTCACCATCTTGATTTCAGCACTGGAGATTCAACATTGCAGGCAGTCATTCTTGTCTTTCCTCCACTTAAATGCAAGTTTTGAGCGTGGATTCCAGGTGTACTCTAATATAGGACTTTGAAAGTGTTTTTGAGTTCCTGCGCAGAGCAGCCACGGCCTGTCTGCTGGGTCTGAGGTTCTGTATCTATGCTACTTTTTATTGACTCTAAAGTCCCTCGTTTCGGTGTGGTCTTTTCCTTTCCAGAAACCAATGTGCGTTCAATAGGTCACTACACAAGTTTAATTTGCGATTGTTCTCGAGTGCTTGTTATTAGTGTGGCATCAAAGCAAGGCTTGGTAAACACATTTGCATTTTAATGGCCGATATAGATTGTTCCCTGCTCAATAGTCCCCTGTTAGCCCTACATATGTGGAGAGAAAAAAATGCACAATAAAAAGAGCACTCTGCATCTACAGTTTTCATTAAAAGCCCTAACTAAGGTGACCCCTTAACACCCCACCCCCTCTCTCCCACTCTGAGTGAAAATAGAACACAGGTACATATCATGCATAGATACAGTCCCCATTTTTGGTACAGAGAGGCAGGGTGGCCTGTTAAGAGGCTAAGTCCCCTAGGATCCCAAATAAAGAGGTCTTATTTGTAATTAGCGAAAAGATTACACTACTGGGGCCTCTTGGCAGTTGATGTTAATGAAGAAAACCTGTTGATGGAGGTGAGACATTGCTCGAAAGAATCGTATTGATGTGACCCGGTCTTTTGATAGGAATGGAGCTGGCCAGTGTTAGGCGGATTTTCGCATAACACCATTTTCTATACTGTACGTTTAACAAAGGCTGTGGTTATGTACCCCTTACGCAAAACCTTGAACACACACACACATCAATGTTTGTTTTTTTTTTTATTTGTTTTTTATTTCCACTACTTTTTAGTTGTTGCTGTCAATGTATCAATCTCCTGGCTGAGGGAGACAGAGAGGCAGGCGTAACAGCACAGTGTTGTATGGGTGCTCAGGTAGATTGCAGGTTCGGCTCTACGAGCAACCTAACTAACATTTAACACATTTTCAAGAGCTGGAAACATCTCTCAAACTGTGTTCTCAGAGAATACGTGTGAGAGCTCAAGCTAACAAGACATGTCAAATGTCTGTTTACCCAGCTTGCATCACTCTCTCCCCTCTCGCTCACAGTGTTTTCATATACGCCCACCTCCCTCCAGCTGAAATCAAAGCATGGGCATTCACTGTGTCAAAGAATTGTTGAACTTTTGTACCCGGGGACATTTCGTCTTTAGTGAGCGAGATATATCAGGCATTCCGGTAGATGAGTGCGTGTGTGGAGGGAGAGGGGATGGAGCATCGTACACGCAGACTCCATCTGCAGGGAGTCTGCTGTCTGAAGACACGTTTAAACCAACCGAACCTTCACTGTCTTCACTATGACACCCAGTCAACTAGATAACAATGATCCCTTTAGATGCAGCCACAGAGTTATAGAGAACAGCCAACTGTAATTGGCAGAATAAAGTGTGGATTAAATACAGGGTTCTCATGGTGAAGGCAACAGCGGTATAGTTTCCCTGAGGTTTGTGACAGTTCTGTTGTGTCTACACAATGGTGGACTGCTTGTTGCATGAAAAGGGGCAGAGAAAGAGAGAGCGTTTTCGAAGAGAGGCTTTAATTTGTCTGTTTGCCAGTGTTTCCCAGCCTCTCAGAGAGTGGAGACTGTGACAAGGCCCAACGGTTCGGAGGAGAGTTGTGTTTATCTGCCGCATTGATTTTATAAAATGTTGCTTGGTGGGAGGCAGGTAGCCTGTCAAACCTAACCTCTCACCAAGGCGTTTCACACAGCTAAGCTAATTGTGCATCCTCACAATGCAGACACTGTGGAAAGGACACAGTATGCAAACATATGTTTCTGCGTGCACGCCAGTAACAAATCTCAACGAGAGCAAGAAGAGACGGCCGTGGTTTTTCTTGTGTAAACATTTTTCGGTCCGTGAAAGGCCCTTTTTTGATATTGAAAGCAGCTGTCAAATGCATGATGCTCAGTCACAATCCACATTTCCATTTGGACTTGTTTTTCCCTCCACCGCAGTGGCAAGGAGGTACAGTGTTTTGAAATTAGATATCAGCCGCGGTGGCGACAGTCGAGAGATGGAGAGAAAAATAAAGTGACAGAGAGATAGGGGGATTGACGGATTGATATACTTAGCTTGACAGATGGCTCTACATGAATATGCCGATGGAACAATGTTTAAAGAGAGGCAGAGGATGAGGAACAGAGAGGGAGGGTGTGAGAGAAAAAGAGTCTGAGAGGGAGAACGAGAGAAAGAAACAGAGAGAGAGAGAGAGAGAGGAGGCAGGTAAGACGCTGGAAGAGGAGGCAACTGGCAGCAAGGCACGTTGATTTTTTCCAAGTTGGAGCAGAACCACATATAGCCAGGGGCAATTCATCAACTCCTTGTCAGTGCTCTCCCCGTCTACCTCCTCTCTCTCTCTTCGGGAGGTGCCTTCTCCAGGGCAGGAGAAGAGATACCCCCCCCCCCCCTCCCTCCCTACCACAATCGTCCAGCACTCCTCCTCCTCCCTTAACGCACAACCAACAGGCTGCAAGACTAACTTTCAGACAAACATTCCTATCTTCGCCACACTGTCAACAAAGAAAAGAAGATTTTACGGATTTGTTTTTACAAAAAATATTTTAAAGGTGTATTGGTTTGGGGTGGATACTATTTGGTTCATTTTTACAAGCATATTTTGAGCAAATTATTTCAAGATGCCCATACAAGGATTGACAAACGTTCCCATGACGGAAGGTCAGTGGTACAAACATTCTTGTTGAAGTGGAGCTGTGTAGCAGGATCAAACACCAGAGCATTAAATGCAGGGGGGCATGAGGAACTGGTAGGCAAACAGGGATTGGCATTGTTGGCATCATTGCCGTTGTCATCTTAATCCCTGTCGATAGCTGTGGGGGCTGTGTGAGTGTGTGTGCATGTACATGTTTGTGTGCATGTCTGTGTGGGTGCAGTCGCAAGCCATTGATTGTGTCTGAATCTGTGATTGCCGTGCTCCAGGGGTGTTTGCACACTGCGCCAATGTTTTGCATGTAGCTGTCTGGCGGTGTCGGCGCAGAGACTGGGGGTGGAGGAGAGGTGGGGAGGGGGGAGTGTGTCAAGTCAGGGCCCTGTGAGGAAGACAGCTGGAGCCACGCATCTATTATGTCACAAACAAACTGAGTGTGGGTGCCAGTTTTCTGTCACTCATTAGACACTAATCATTGGCAAATCCACTTGCCTCCAGCACCCACATCTCATTCCCCCTGTCAATTAGGGCTTTTTTGTTGCAGCACCCAGTGGTTTTAGACTGGAGCCCCCATGGAAGCTCGCTAGTCAAGATGCCTGAGACACAGCCGCAGAAAATCTTGTGGAGATCATTTTATCTTCCCCTTGATTGCCAGATAATTATCAGTTAATTATTTAGAGTCTTAAATTAATTTGCTAAAAATAGTCTCTGTGCCTCCTCGTCTCCAATGGAGACGGCTCCATTATTTTTCCCCTCTCGCCTTCCTTGCCTTTTACCATCATTCCCTCCTTCCCTCCCTCCCTCACTCTCTACTTCCCTACTTATCTACTTCCCTCCCTTCCTCTCTACTCCCCTCCCTCCCTCTCTACTCCCCCCTCTACTTCCCTCCCTTTCTACTCCCCTCCCTCCCTCTCTACTCCCCCCTCTACTTCCCTCCCTCTCTACTTCCCTCCCTCCTTCTGTACGTCCCTTTCTACTCCCCTCCCTCCCTCTCTACTCCCCCCTCTACTTCCCTCCCTTTCTACTTCCCTTCCTTCCTTTCTACTTCCCTCCCTCTCTACTTCCCTTCCTTCCTTTCTACTTCCCTCCCTCCTTCGGTACTTCCCTTTCTACTTCCTTCTCTACTTCCCTCCCTCCCTCTCTACTTCCCTCCCTCCTTCTGTACGTCCCTTTCTACTCCCCTCCCTCCCTCTCTACTCCCCCCTCTACTTCCCTCCCTTTCTACTTCCCTTCCTTCCTTTCTACTTCCCTCCCTCCTTCTGTACGTCCCTTTCTACTTCCCTCCCTCCCTCTCTACTCCCCCCTCTACTTCCCTCCCTTTCTACTTCCCTTCCTTCCTTTCTACTTCCCTCCCTCCTTCTCTACTTCCCTCCCTCCTTCTCTACTTCCCTCCCTCCTTCTCTACTTCCCTCTCTACTTCCCTCTCTACTTCTGTACTTCCCTCTCTACTTCCCTCCCTCCTTCTCTACTTCCCTCCCTCCTTTCTGCTTCTCTTCACTCCCTCCTTATCCCATCTATGAAGAAATATGCATTTATCATAGATGTGATTTTCATAGTGGAACATTCACGTACATAAAAGAATCTAATCAGCTACAAGGTTTGTTTTTAGATTCAAAATGCTCAAATTAAACCTTAGTATTTAGCGTTGTTTGTGTAGACTGTGTCAATTACTTATTTTCTCTCTCTGCCAATTATACATGTTCTGAGCTAATTAAGTCAATGTTAAATCACTCAAGTAGTCAGCTGTTACCTTTTTTTTAAGTGTTTATAAGATCCTTGTGCATATTGTGCCAGAAAATAATGTAACATATATTATAAACCAACAGTGTGCAAAGGTTTGTTGCATAATAACTCTTGAATAGTAACTTTCCCACTCTTTTCCATAGCCCAGACACTTTGTTAAGTTAAAGTTGCTCTGAACAAAGAAAAGTATTTGCTTAACGAATCAAATGCCCCCGCATCCACACACACACTCCACTCTGAGCTGAAGCCAAACTAGGTGGAGTAGTGTAAGGCTGAATCCCAATAATCTGTCTTACCCCTACCCCTTACCCCTAGCCATTAGTTTACCCCGTAGCCCTTGTCCCTCAAAATTGAGGGGTAAGCGCTACAGAGCCCTATGAAATGAGACCCCACTTGGTTACGATTACATATATCAATGTCTCCAAAGCAAGTAGTGTTATGCACTGATATCAAACAAAATTTGCTGCTAATGGATGTAGCTTAAAACTGTAGACATGCATGGAGTCCATTCAAGGCTAATCAGAGAAATGCGGGACTGTGACATTTCAATTAAGAACATGATTGCAAATACATATGTTCAGGACTGTGTAGAGCACAAAACAAGACTGTCGTAATTGTTTTAATCAATTATTTAAGCCAAAATAATACATTTATTGGACTCTCTGGATGATCTGTCCGCCATTGTTGCAGGTTGCGCAGTATTCACATACCCCTAGGTTTCAAGTAAGCTCCCGAAAACTATTAGTTTTAAGGGGTGTATAACCATTCGTCTTAGCCCCTACCCCTCGATCAAAACGAGTATTGGGACACCACTTACTCTCACGTGAACGCGCAAAGCTAAGGGATAGGGGTAGGGTTAAGACAGAGTATTGGGATTTGGTCTAAGGTTGCTCTATGGTAGGGCTATTGGATGAAGCTGTACTGTGTCCTACTAGTCGCAGGGCCAGCTGAGGGCATCTCGATCGATACCCACCACCCCACCCATCCCCACAGTCCTTGCATGCCTGCCATCTCGCACCCCCGCTCCTTCTCTGTCTAACCATCCTTCATCCTTTCACCACGGCCACTCCCCTCCGCTCTTTATCTGCAAACACAACCAGCTTTCAGCGAAAGGCTCCAACCAGCTGGGATACCATGTGAGCAACCATCTCTCTCTCTCTCTTTCTGTCTCTCTCTCTCTCTCTCTCTCTCTCTCTCTCTCTCTCTCTCTGTGTTTGCCATCTCTTTTGTAGTTTTTCTTTCTGTCTCTTGCTCCATTTTTTATTTTCTTCTCTCCATCTCCAAAGTGCCAGAATTGATTTGCAGAATTGCATGTTAAAGCAACTGTCCTCATTAGAATAATAACCTGCACCTACCCCCAGCCTCCACCCCCCCTCCCAAAAAAGGGCTGCAGTTCAGCTCGCTGGATATTGATCCAATTTGTACGGCGGTAAGAGCATTTAAGTGCTTAGACTGGATAGTGGTACAGAACTGTGATAAAGTCCAAGAAAAAGAGGGCCTGAGGTTCTGTCGGCATCTGAACCCCCCCTTGCTTCATCTGGAGGCGGAGGACAACCTAGCAGGTCTAGCGAGGCGTCCGCTGTGAAGGCTAAACCAGTATTTAAACACCCGCCAGTTCAGCATGTTAGCTAGCGTACTGCATTCTCTACTAGGAGTGTTTGCTTTAAAGTTGCTCGTCTCAGAACAGTCGACTGGCCTTTTGTGACTTTTGTCGACCTGAACTCTGTCCTATCTAACTCTTCTTGTGATTGTTACATTTTATTCCATTTTGGCTTCTCCTTTTCCAAAATGGTGGCGTGTATGCTGCAGTAGTTTTCAATTAAAATCTCCAAACCTGCAATTCTTCCTTGTTTCATCGGTGCCTAAGATACAATCAGTGGATCCAATTGTGTAATCCATGTAATCACAGAGCAGTTTGTGGGAAACGATAAACTTAATTACCATCAGATGAAAGCATGCTGAGCAATAAGAGTGCGTCAAAGAGAGGTGTTTCGTGTGTGTGTGTGCGAGAGAGAGAGAAAGAAAGAGAGAAAGGGAGGGAGAGAGAGAGAGAGAGAGACAGAGAGTGAGAGAGGGAGAGACAGAGAAAGAGAGGTTTGTCGGTGTGTCTGTTTGGGTATGTGAGTGTTTGGGAGTATGTGTTTGGATATGTGAGTGAGTGTGTCACTACCTGCACCTGCCGCTGCACAGTTATAATCAAACCATCATAGGCCAGATCATTCTCCATCCCGTAGCCTCCAAAGACAATCGGCATACAATTCCAAGTGATTCCTATCAGTTCAACCCTGTCGTTATCATGAATAGATAAGCCCTGCATCCTACAGGGAATGACGTAGCACATAGCTAGCAACATGTTGAGCAGGAGTCTGTGTCTGTGCATTGGGCTCATCCTATTCTGAGTCTGTCTTGTCAGGTG